>NC_079514.1:19411465-19711465 GCF_000801105.2 Raphanus sativus | reverse complement strand
TTATTTTTAATCCGAAAATTAATTCAATTACTTTTTTTTGCCCTTTGAAAGCTAACCCTAAATATCTGTAACTCATTTTCTGTTTACTTATTCTTTTTTTCTCTCCATCTCTCCGACGGTTCCTCTTTTCCCTCTTTCTCTCTACGATTTCTTCTCCTTCTTTTCCTCTCTGTGATTTCTTCTCCTTCTCTTCTTCTCTGCAACTTCTCTTTTTCTTAGTCCTTTTTGTTTATTCTTCTATCTTCTTCTCTATCAATTTCGGTTAACCCTAAATCTAGATCTGGAAACCAAAAGAGAACAAATCTGTGGCGGCTCACAATCTAAAGTGACGATGAAAAAAGTGACGAAAACGAAAAGAGAAGGCGGAGACTACCTAAGATTGTTTATGCAACAGTTAAATCTATGGTTATGGATCTACAATCATAGATGTACAATTCTATTTTGGGGTTTTAAGAGTTCTTCATGTTCTGGATTTTTTTAAATATATTTTAGGGTTCTTCATGTTCTGCATTTGAATGATTCTTTACGATTTGTGTTTTTATTCATTTCATCTTCAGATATGTATTCAGTATAATTTGATATTATTGATTCAGTAGTACTCAGTAGTATTCAGTGTTACTCTGTATAACTAACTCATCAGTAATACTCACTGTTATTCGATATTACTAATATAATCAGTATAACTTAGTAGAACTTGGTATAACTTGTTAGAGCTTGGTATAACTGCACTCAGTAATACCTAGTAGAACATGTATAAATTAGTAGAACTTGGTATAACTGCACTCAGTAATACCTAGTAGAACCAGTATAACTTAGTAGAACGTCGTATAACTGCACTCAGTAATACTTAGTAGTATTCAGTATAACCCGTATAATTAAACATCAGTATTACCCTGTATAACGAAGTATAACTCAATACAACTAAGTAAAACTTTACCTATTTGAAATCGCAGAGAATATGAAATCAAAGAGAATTCTAAATTTTGAAATTTGAAAATTGAAAATTTTGAAAATTTTGAAATTTTTGAAATTTAAAAATTTGAAAATTTGATTTTTTCAAATTTAAAAAAAAAAATCGAAAAATAGAAAAGAGCAAAATTGGGTTTCTATGTTTCATTAAAGCAATTGGGGTATAGGAGATTTAAGAGGCCTATAGGAGACTGTCTCTAAAGAAATAGGAGCATGGAAAAAGTTGGGTCTCATGCATTTGTTTTTCAGTGTTATGTGTGCAGATATGTGAAAAACGTTCGGAGGAAAGGATCAATGCAGCCTCTTCCTCGTTACTGCTTCAGAAATTAAGTCAGAAAGGAGCACAAGCCGATTAAGGGAGCAACCGCTCCTTAACCAATGAACTTTGCAAGAAAATGGGTGGAGTACCAGAATGGTTGCGGAATCAGAACCACCAGTGGCACTCATTACCATCATACGTTACCTCCTTGTCCGTCACATCACCATATCTTCTATTCAATTTCAATAAAAAAAAGACAACAACAACAACGAGAATAAGGTGATGGATAAGGGGAAGAAATAAAAGAAACATGGAGTCGCTGGAAATTTTGAGTAAAAGAGTGGGCATCGAGTTGAAGGAAAGGAGAGCATGCGGATAATCGGAGCAGCCGCTCCAAGGGACGCAAAATCAAGTAGAGGCTGTGGACATCAATGGATATATCCTCTCTTGCTATTTTGCGCGATATCCTGCATTCTATACAAAGAAATGGCAGCCTCTAAACACTCTTACCTCCACCATCAAATGACATGTTTAATACCTAGAACCGTATACCCTAAAAATGCATGTGACGAGAAGCCCACGCTACTCTTAATTGACTGTAAGGAGCTTTTGTCTGGAACGTGTAGATTTTTCAGGTTTGAGATATAGAGTATGGAGCCGATCTTGAACATCGGTCAGTGGAGTTTCAGTAAGGGTATTCTTTCCCAGTTATACTGCTTGTATAGTTCAGAGATTCATGATTAAAATATGGTTGCTGAGAATAGGAGGGTTCGCACACTTTCAAACCTTTCTCCATGTTCTTGATACTTGACATTGTTTGAGGCCAAATAAGGATCTAAGTCTGGGGGAATTGATATATGGTGTTTTGACATTTGTATATATGTTTTCAAATTGGTTTTCTAGTATTTATCGAGTCTTCCTAGTTATTTCAGGTCTGGAGTTGTATTGGGTGGGAGATGGACAACTTGGAGCAAAAGAGGCGGAAAAGAGTGCAATTTGAAGATTTTCACGCAGAGACCTGATGGCTGATCCTGATCGAGCGGAGCACCCGAGTACCTGCTCCAGCGGCATATATTTTTTAAGAAACTACAAGATATTTTGACATTTTCCCTAATCATCTGATCTTTTTTCTACCAGCCGCATGTGGCCTCCATATATCTTCTTTTTCTTTTTCACTTTGTTTTATACGTTAGTTTTTGAGGAGGAACCAGACCCTAAAGTTCCATTGTTGCGATTTCATACCTTGTAAAGGTAGAAGGCCATCTCTCTCGTTTAGAGAAGAACCATGAACCCTATTTCTATTTTTTACAATTGCAGTGATGTATTATTATTCAGTTTCAAAGTCTGTGTTTTCTTGCTTCATGGCTGAGAAGTCAGCTTGCTTATTCTAGGTTGTTAGGGTGTTAGATTCGATTGTCTTCATTCATTGCAACACTTACTGCTTATGCTAAACTTATCACTTAGTGTATGAATCTAGGTTTAATCTATTCATTATAGGTTGCTAGACATTGAATGAATGAGCATTGCATCCCTAGGTCTGTGAAAGAAGATGTTAGGGTGTTTTGGAAACATATCGAACTTGATCTTAATGTTTTTCATCGTGACTCAGACAAAACGACAGTTTAGGTACTGAGATCGATTGACAAAACGTGAGGCTACACGACAGTGGGCTGATCTATTAGTGTGTTCTGAGTTATAGACTTGTTCTTAATTGAACCTGAATAATTATTTGGCTCACAAGTATTTGACAGCCAATGAAACCACCCTAGGCTAGCATTTTAATCATCTGAAAACCCCAAATCAAACATGTTATTTGCTTGTTACGATTTTTCATCATAACCCCCCCCCCCCACCCTCTTGCCCCATATAATTTTAGTTTGATATTGATCCCATAGAAATAAAATATAAACTGGTCCTCTGGAATTGAATCAAAAGTAATACAACAACCACTGTTAACTTGGCAGTAGACAATATCCAATTTTAGTATATCAATTTACAAGGTCGAGAAAATGCCTATTTCAACCTGAATTTTACGCGTCATGCCTTTTTATTCATGAACTTTATAGTAGTGCATATTACATACTAAACTAAACAAAAGTTCAAAAATAGTACATAAACTTTATGCGCCATGCCTTTTATAGTAGTGTATATTCTTTACTGAACTAAACAAAAGTTATGAACTCTCAAAATCATGCTTATATATATTGACTGTTAATTTATTAAAACAACGAAAGTTTGGATAAATTTTTTAAAATTTAATAAATACTACATGAAATCTCAAATTCGTGCTTACATATATATTGACCATCAAAGATGTTAGTCATCCGTTAAATGAAAAAATATTTTTTTGGACTAAGGCTAGGCAAAAAAACATGAATCTGAATAACTAAACCAAATCCAATCCCAAAAATTAGTACCGAACCAAATCAAAATTGGTTAAATATCCGAACAGCTTCAAAATTTTGGTATCTAGAAAACTAAAACCGAATCCGGCCCTAACCAAAAATTTGGATATTCGAATAAATGAGAATATTTTAACAATAATTTTAAACGGATTATCCGAATACGTCCTGTTCAGAACCGAACCTGAACATAATTTTTTATAATTACCCAAATACGGCTAAAATATTTAACCTTGAAAACACAAAACATGAATAGAACTAAATCTGAATGGATATCCGAACACCTTCTCCTCTCACATAACAGATGATTAGCACTTTTGGTAGTAAATATATATACAAAACACGACTTTGAGAGTTCATGTAATATTTTAAAAAAATTAAATTTTACAGAATTTATCTAAAATTACTTTGTTTTGATAAATTAACTGATGACTAACATTTTTGATAGTCAATATATTTATAAGTACGATTTTGAGAGTTTATATAAAATTTTGAATTTTTATTTAGTGGAGTATAGAATATGCACTATTATAAAATTTAGAAGTGTAAAAACATGATGGATAAAGTTCATATAGATAATATTTTTAAATTTTTGTTTAATTCAATATGAAATATTCATTATTACAAAGTTCGGTTAAAAAAGCCGCAACGCTTAAAATTCAAATTGAAATAAGTCATTTTCCCCTGCAAAGACACTCTTGACACCATCCTTGAAATTATTGGGGGAAAGAGCCACGAAAAATGCAAAATCAAAGAAGCAGTAGCCGATGGGAAGTGTCGGATTGGAATCAATGGCATTTGGATCATTATAGTGCCACTTTCGACAACTTGTTTTGATTCGCTCATTGCCGTGCCTAGTACGCTAATTATAAATACCTGTTTTGTTTTTTGAACACCTATTATAAATACGTGTTTATCTATATATTTTGCGGACAAATCTTATGTTCAAAAAAATTTAGATTTCTATACGATATTTGTGAGTTTATATAAGACTATTTCTAGTGTTTTACCTCATTTTTTCCTTTAAGATAAAGGAAACTCAAAATTAATTGATTTATTACAATTGTTTTTCTTTTTTTTCTCTCAGTTCTTTAGATATTCATTTATGATCATTTTTTATTTATTACTAATAACACTTTTTATTTGATAAGCTTCAAAACTTTTTTTATCTATTTTAGATATTTAAAATTTATCTAAAATCTAATTTTATTATGTAAACTATTTATTATATTAATAAAAATTACATAACCATCTACAAAACAATAGTATATATTTATTTACACAGTATTATTACTATATTTCTCATAAATATTAAATCAAAACATGTTCTATGATGTATTAAGGTGGTGATTGTTTAGATAGTTTTTATATTTTAGTTTTTGGTTTTTGGCTTTTGGTTTTTAGTTTTTAGATTTTGGTTTTTAGTTTTTGGTTTTTGGAAAAACATGAATGGTGATTTTGGTTTTTCACTTTTAGTTTTTGTTTTAAATATTAATGAAATATTTATTTTATTTCTTTTTATTTTGTTGTAGTTTGAGTTACTAAAAAAACTTGAATCATTTTTTTTAGTTTTAAATTTTACTATATTATATTATTTATTAAATACAATTATTTCGAAAAAAATGCAAACCAAACAGATAAACAAAAATTCACATATATATGACATTACATAATTAATGCAGTAAAAGACAAATATATATAAAAATCTAATCAAAATAAAATTTAGTTATATTTTAAAACCTTGTATATATAGTACAAATATTATAAAAATATCAATAGTTTGATTTTTAAATACTATTCACTTCCACACATATTATACAATATAGAATTGATAGTTAATTTATTATTTAAACATACTAAATATATTTTTCGAAAATTTACTTAAAATACTAAACCATTAACTATCATTTGATAATTTTATTTATTTTTCCTATACTCATTCATAATATCGTAATATTTTTACTTAGAAAAAGAAGAACTGAAAATCCATAGGACAAGTTTTGAAGAAAACCCATGAAAACCATGATTTTGTTTTTTTTCTTTGTTTAGAAATAGATATTTATTTTTTAAAATAGTTTCTCTATATTTTTTATTGGTGACTTCTATAAATATTAATACATGAATGTACAACTATTTTAACAAAGAAAAAAAAACTAACGACAGTTTGTAAATAAAAACCAAGAAAACATAGATATTAGTTTTTGTGTAGAAAGAGGTAGTTTTCTCAAAGAACTGGTTTCCCTAAACATTAGGAATTCTATTTTAGAAAAATCTTGATTGATAAAAATCTAGTTTTTAGAGAATCAAAAACCAAAAACCATTTCAAAAACCACAAACAACCTTTGTGTTATTTTTTTAATTTTGTATTAATTATGTATTTTTAAAGTTATTGTTATTATTTTATTTTATATATCATTATTAAATTAAAATTTATATATTTAACCATTATTTTTTATAATTATCTTTTAAGAAGTTTAATTAGTGTATATGCATATTATATACAAGTTTTAAAAGAATTTTTTTTGCTTAATATCTTGTTTATCCATAAAATAAATTTTGTTAAAAATTTAAGGATTATTATGCAAATATGTAAGTCTGACACTAAAATGAATGTGTAAATATCTCAAATTTGATGTAACACTATTTTTATTCTTATTTCTTTTAAAATAACATAATATTAGGAAAAAAATTGTTTTTGATCTTTTTTACATTTTAATGTATTTGAGGAGGACATAGGTCTTCTTCTCTTTCTTGCCTTCGGATAAAATGGAAAAAATAATAATAAAAGGAGATCTTTCAATATTTTAAAACATAGAAGTGTCCAACCTAATTTTCGACTAAAAACAACCTATGAAAGGGAGACTCAAACCTTAGAACAAGAAATCAACTATTCAAAATTCGTCTACAGCGTTATGCGGCTAGAACTAGAGTTCATTGACCAATTTGTTGTAGTTCCAGCTTTTTTGATTAATAAAACTTATATTTGATCTTTGAATCTCGTCTTTTAGTGCTTACTCCATGCTTTTGTAGTATCACAATTATTTTTTTTGATCAAACCAAACCTGCATCCATATTATTAAAACTGAAGTACATTTTGGTACTATTTGGAAACATGGATAGCATAATAAATGAGATTGTTTGGAAACATGGCTACCATATTAAATATTTTTTATTTGCATATTTACCTATTGCATTTACAATAAACTAAGTACTTCCTTTTATATTTCTTTTAATTTACCGATTCCAACTATGCATTTAAAATAAATTTAAATTAATTAATTATAATGATTGTTGTTTTTTTGTGGTAAAATTAAGAACAAAAACTAAATATATAGTATATATTATATAAAATAAATTTTAAATTCAGTATTATCTTATTTAGTTTAGTCAAATATAAAATTTTGAGAATTCAATTTTCAAGAAAACGAAATATCATAAAATTATTAATAATTCATAGAAACTAATGCAAACAATTAAAAATTTTAGTATGTTGCTTCTTATTAAAATAAATTAATAAAAACAACAGATTCATATACGAATAGTACAATTACATCAAATTGTATCAAGTTACAAAATTTTAAATATAATATAATGTACAAATTAAAAAAATATTATTAAACATTTATACTATAAAATAATATATTTTACTCTATATGTAATTACAAATCATAAAAATATATATGAAGTTTTTATAAAACCAACGGTTTATGAGTTTAAATTGAAGATAATTTACATCAAACACGCGCACGGATGTGCGGGTCAAGTTCTAGTTTATCTTAAAAGAGTTTAAATTCTATTAGAGAGGATGATACAACAAAGCTACAAAGACCCATCAAATGTGATAAAATCATAAAACAAAAGATAAAATTGATACAAATCATAAAAAGAAATGATAATAATAAAATAGAGGAGATCCATCCAAAACGGTGCACTTTGGGATGGAGGAAGAGCAGAGCTGCTTCAAAGGGAGTAGTCTGAAGGAGCAACAGAGTTGGAGTAGAGGAGATCCATCAAAAACGGCGCACCTTAGGATGTAGACCCGAGAGAAATAATAATAATAATAATAATAATAATAATAATAATAATAATAATAATAATAATAATAATAATAATAATAATAATAATAATAATAATAATAATAACTGGTAGTATCACAATTAAACTGCACAAATTTATCTTAACAATATGGCGCTAGAATGGGGTGGGGGGAGGAAAGGTAACAAGACTACGTGATGAAGACAGAAATTGAGCATATTTGGCCACCCAGGCAAAATTAAGTTACGATCCCAGCTTGCATGCAAAGACATATCAACGAGATGCACACAGCTCATGAAAACAATGCCTATGCAGATAACCTTGTACTCATCTTGAGGTCCAAAACTTGAAAGATAGGATGGAAGAACACTCCAAGCTGTTGGAGTAAAGCGCAGAGAAGCTATTACATCTTGAAGCCGAAAACATAGTTATCCAAGAGGAAAACTCATCTCTCAACACAATAAGCAAGAAACGATACAAGATTCAAATCCACGTTCAACCTATGCAAACCATAAAAACTCTGGACGAGGGAGGCAACACGATTCAACGGCCTCCACCACTGAATCATAATCGACAAACGGGACAAGCATTCTGAGGTTTAACCAAGTGAACCCAACAGAAGAAGAATATCCTGACACGGATACGAATGCAAAAATGTAAGAAGAGGCAAGAGCAAAGAAATCAGCAACAACGGCCTAGGAAAAATCTTCTCCAAGAAGTTCAAAGCAATACAATCACTGATTAAAAGACTCATGGGTGTCGCTCATCCAATCAGAAAAATTGCTCCTAATTCCTAGCCGGACACTCCTTTTATGGACAAGATCACCTTTGCTGAGATACTGAAGAAGTTCTTCTTCCCAAATATGAGGATGTATGACAATACCAATGACATGTATAATCATGTGGTTAAATACAACCAACAAAACTATATATATATATATATATATCAAGAAATAACTCATGGAAGCTATCATGTGCAAAATGTTTGCTCGACTCTGACCCACCTTGCAATTGATCATCAACCTACCTACGGCTGGCTATGAATTTTCGGGTTTTGGATTTTCGGGTTCATGAATTTCAGTCCCATTCGGATATAATAAAAAACTTCGGGTCAGATTCGGTTTGGGTTTAGTCGGGTTTGGTTTGGATTTAGTTACATGTCCAAGATCCAATTGACCCCGAAATAGTTTAGGTTTCAGATATTAATCCGGTTTTATCGGTTTCGAAAATATGGATTTGTACTTGATTAAACTCAATATATCTCCAATAGTTTTAATAAATTTGTTTGTGTGGCTTTTTCAAACTATATTATTTTCCTTCAAAATAATTTTGGGAGACTCGTTTGTCAGCCATACAAGGCTCTTCTTTGAACTATACGTAATAACATCAAATATTTTTTTTTAACGCTGATTTATTATGATATTACAATTATTAGGAACATTACATATACGATTCGACAACCGACAATACTACCTGTCTTATGAAGATCTACGTCTAACTGCATCATTTGAGCCGTCCTATGAAGATCCACGCCTGACCAGATTTACTTTCACCATGTTGAAGATCTCTTGTAATCCTTCCTTCCATAATCGTATAGTTGCATGTATCCTTCCTTCCATAATCTGCATAGTTGCCTAATAAATCGCACTTTCTCCGGGACTTGAAACCTGGATTTGAGAAAGTCTGCAATAAATTGCATAGTCTGGGAATCGAACCCCAGACCTGGGTGTAGAAGCCTTAGATCTTAACCATTAGGCTAAGGTGCTTCCACAAATAACATCAAATATAGCATGACAAAAAGCTTTGTACGAAATAATGAAACGTAAACATATTAAAAGTAACAACTAGCACTTCTGTAAACTTAAGAAGCACTATTAATTTTTTTTTAAACATTGTTTAAAATTGAGAAGCAAACTTATTCATAATTGAATTTCAAATGCCGTTGTCAAAATATTAAAACATTAATATTAACCAAATACCAAAATATATACATATTAAACTAAGTATTTGAGCTAATTATTCATATAATAGGCAATTATTTTAGATGTTTAATAATACTTTAATATATTTGGATAAATATTAAGAATTGAGATCATATTTGGTACAAGTTATCTTTTGGGATTTTGAATTTTCCGGTTTCTATCAGAAATCCATTTAGTTTCTTGTTCGGTTCGGATAAAATCCATAACCTGAAATACCACAAAACAAGATTCATTCCGTATTTATATCGGGTTCAGATCGGCTCAGATTTATTTTTATTGGACCAGGTTCGTTTCGGGTTCTCTGGTTTAGTTTATTTTCCCAGCCCTAAACCTAGCTAATAGACTGATACACTCATTTGCAACCCTAACCGACAAGTTCACAGAACAGTTTGCAAGCAACATGAACTTTATATAGAAGGCCAAAGCTCTCTAGGATATCCTACACTCATTTGCAACCCTAACCGACAAGTTCACAGAACAGTTTGCCCCATGTGTTTTTTGCAGTTATTATAAAACACATGGGGCTAAAAACCATGTAGATGTCCAAGTTTGTGGTATCACATCCTCCGAACCCCCTTATCATGGCTCATTGACTCAGTAAATTTCTATACACTATTTTAGTTTAAATTTTCAGAAAGATTTACCAGCAAGTCTTCTGCTATGTCTTCTTTAGAAAAAATTATCAAGTCTTCTACTATGTCTTCTAGAGAAGACTTGCAGTAAGTCTTCTGCTATTGTTAAAGAATACTTGCAGTAAGTCTTCTGCTATTGTTAAATATGCATGACTTGTATTATTTTATATGTAGCATATATACGCTTTTATGAATTTATTGAAGATTTAGTACCACAGAATCCACAACAGTTAAGCAGCAAAAGAATGTGTTGTCTTGATCATGTTTTTCTTGGCAGTGACTGACAAGTACCCAGATTCTAAGAGTTCGGAGTCCGATCATAACGGTTTATGAAGAAGACTCCTTGGCGGGGTGTGGGATCTTTATACATGCTTAGTACCAACATTTTTCCAATTTAGGAAGGTTTGGGGGTTGGATGTGGATGATATATATGTGCCAGTGAACTTCAAGAACAATCATTAGATTGTTATTTGGATATCAATTCTTAAGAAGCACATAGTCATCTGGGACAACATTGTCAAACATATTAAACAGGCAGAACTTGCTGAGGTAATGGAGCCTTTTGTACAATGATCGCTTATTTTCTTGTTGAGTGCGCTGACTCTAGCGAACAATGTTTCCAATACAAAATGGAGCCATACACATATGAGAGGCTGACAGTTGGAGTACCTCAGTGTCGAGCTGGTGATTCTGGTGTGTATACTCTGAAGTACATTGAATGTCGTGCTCTTGCCACGTTGGATATATTTCAAGAGACTCCTGGATCCCTTGACAAAGAAAATGAAGACAATGATGAGAACCTGACAACATATGAGCAGTGATTATGTATGATGTGTAATATGTACTTGAACTTGATGCTTTTGTATGATGTTTTAGGCTACGGTAACTGTAAGGAATTGATGAAGTTTTTTTGTAACCTATCCTCCTACCAAACTAGCATTTCGTAGGAAATTAGTTTGGTAGTGCAGTAACACACCATTATATTATGGAGTATAGTGTTTCCGCTGAGCCAGTCGGTCTGGCACATAACATGTATGAGTTTCCACATACTTGGTTATCCAAAACATGTTTGTCCCATGTTTCTCACTCGCTCTGATCTTCCATCCACAACCATTAACATGACACTTTGCCACAAGTAGATTTTTCATTGACTTGTATATTCTGAAAGAGAACCTATGCTTCACTACTGTCAACCGCAAATCTGAAGCCAGTGCATCCCTACTAATAAAACTTTGGTTGACATAGATATTGTTAGCATTCGAGCTTCCTCCTTCACTATGATATGTCCCTTTGAAATCTTCAAAACACATATCATCTTATTCTTCATCATCCTCATCTTTAACTTTTCCATACTCACTGTAATCCTCATCATCATCAACCGCTTCGGCAACATCAGGGATATCATCATCATGGATATCAGCATCTTCCTCCCCATCATATTTTTCGTCTTCAGCCAAATCATCATCATCTTCATCCCCTTCATCATCTTCTTCCCCTTCATCTGAAACTTTTCTCATTTTTCTAAGGCTTGATACACAAAGACATACTTGATGCATTTTAGTTATCTCGAAAAAACTCTGAATTTGTCTATCACTTGTAACATGAATAGGAGGGTGTCTCGAGCCATCTGTTGCATCATTGCTTCTGGTAATGAATAGGTTAACTCGATAACTTCTGTATTCATGTCCAGATTATAATCTTCTTGAGCCATTGCAATAAGTTCAACATGTGTCGAACCTTCATTCAAAAAGAACATTCTCGCTCTTTTGAAATAATCAACTACAAAATTCCAACAATCTTCTTTCAACAATCATTCTCCATACATTGCAGGTAATTGACGCATCATCTGCAAAATGTCAAACTAAAACACATTAGCAAATATAGAACATCAACTTCAAAAACAAATTAGCTAAAAACTTTAATAAACATGAATGTTGGTAACCTCATAAATATCACCAATTAAGTAATAAATTTTATTCAGTAGCCCCAATATTGACTAATATACATGGATTAACAAGAAAAATGTTTAAAAATATTTATAGTTTTAGAGAAAATGAAATTTTATTAAACATTGATGTAGAAGACTTCTAGGAAAATCGTCTGACAGTCTTCTAGGAAGTCGTCCATTCAAGTCATTTTTGCAATTGAAAATTTACAAAGGAAGACTTCCAGAGAAGTCTACTCTATGGCAGATATTGGCTTACTTTTTTAACAAAAAATCTCGAAAATACCATAAAAGACTTCCCGGTAAGTCGTCTAGGATAAATATAGTTAGTTTTGCATTTGACCAGATTGTGTCAGAAATTTGATTTTACCTAAACGACTTACAAGGAAGTCGTCCAGCAGAAATTAAAATTTCATTTTTTAATTTTAGTTAAACGACTTTTGTGTAAGTTGTTTCAGTTTACTTTAGCAATTGAAAAATAAAAATTAAATATTTAATTCTATTCCGACAACATACACGGAAGTCTTCGTGTAGGCGACTTACACGAAAGTCTTCTTTAATTACCAAGGTTTGACTAGAATCTCAGAATAAAATCATGGACGACTTTCGCGTAAGTCGTCTTCCAGAAGACTTACATGTAAGTCGTTCAATTAAAATTAAAACTTTAATTTTTATTTTTCAGTTGCAAAGTAGCCTGAAACGACTTACACGGAAGTCGTCTAGTTAAAATTAAATATTGAAGTTCTATTCTTTTGCTGGACGATTTCCTTGTAAATCGTCCATGAAAAATCAAATATCTGACACAATCTGGTAAAACGCAAAATTAATCTGTTTATCCTAAACGACTTACCGGGAAGTTTTCTCTAGTAATTTTGAGATTTTTTGTTAACAAAGAAAACCAGACGATTTCGAGAGAAGTCAACTCTAAAAATACACACATAAAGTCAACTGCAAAACGAATCTCTACATTGACCAGAAAATTTCCGTATAAGTATTCTACGTCTTGAAGACTTATACAGAAGTTTTCTTGGCGAACAGATCTGGAAAAATTCGATTATATACCCTAAATTAGTAAGATAACTTGCTTAGTACATATAAGTCTTTTCCAAGCACACAAAAGCTCAAACGAAACCGACCCACCAAGAATCGTAAGCTTGTATGGCTCTATGAATTATAAAAAATTTAGAATCAAAATCTTGGATTTTTTAAATGAATATAGATAGAAAGTGAAAGAGATTTTGTTTTTAGTTCATAAGAAATGGGATATAAATAGTTAAAATCAATTTTTAGCTGCATTAAGAGTTTCAAATTGGTTGTTCATGGTAGTTGGTAATGAAAATATTGTAAACAGTTGATGAAAATGAGGATGATAAAGTAAAATAATCATATTCGAAAACAAAAAAAAAGAGTAATGATATTTTGGTGAATAATCTGAACTTTTGAGTTAAAACAACAAATAAAGTTTCCAAAAAAGTCATGGTTTAGTTTTGTATTTGACTTTAAACTAGGTGGTTGCCCGCAAATTTGCGGATATAAAATTTTATATAATATAATATTTTGTGTTTTCGACCTGCGATAATTATTTTAATATTTTAAAACCGAGTGAATTTTTGGTAGGTAATTTTAAACATAGTTTATTTATTAACACTTTAAAAAAATTTTAATAGGATTTATGTTGCATTTAGTTAAATTTTTTTACATCTTTTACAAATCAATATTTCATTAAATTGTTTTATAACATTGTTGTTAAAACATATATATATATATAATTTAATTGGTTTGTAGATAAAAATTTTCGTCCTTAAAAATTATTAAAATCCAAAACATCAACTAATGTGACAAATAGACCCACACTTGCAACTAAAATATAAACACACAAAAAAATTCTTAAGAAGGAACAAAACAATATATATGTGAATTCTGTTGATTTAGTAAAAAGTTAAGAATGTATTTTTTTTATAAATTTAGGAATATATTTTTATTCATAATATCTTTAGATTTTTTTATTATTGATGTAACTTTTCTGGTTACTTTCTTTTAGATAAAATCAAAACATTTTTTTTTTGTTATTGAGATTTCGAAAAAGTTTTTGAAAATGATGAACTTGTAAGAAAATAATATTTTGCGATTGATTCTTATTTGATAACATTTAAATCCTCTTAGAAACAAAACTATACAATTATATATAATACATAAAATATTTACAAATTTTAAATTTTATGAATTATTTCTCAGAAGTTTTAGAATCCTTATAAATAGTTTCATAAATCTTTATAAATAGTTTCATAAATCTTCATAAATAGTTTCATAAATCCTAATAAATGGTTTTATAACTCAAGAAAATAACTTGTTATCAATGATCAATAATTTGAAATCTTAACTTTAAATAATTTTTTAAGATTTTATAAATATTTTGTAAACTCCTATAAATAGTTTTATAAAGATTTTTAAAAAACTTTTATGATGATTTAAAACCTATTAACCATCATAAACATTTTGTAAGCTCCTATAAATAGTGAGAAAAATTTTCTTTATAAATGGTTTTATAAATATTTATAACATTTGTATTGATATTTATATATTGATTTGTAAGATCTTATTAATGATATAATAATCATTATTTATGATTTAAAACCTTAAAATGATTACCAAATATTTATATAGTTATATATTATTATATATCTGGTACAAATCATTCCTAATGAATCAATATAAAAGACTTTATATATATATATATATATTAATCATCACAGATGATTTCAAAACTATTTTAAATAATTAATAAACTCCTTATATGATGCATCAATAGTTATTATAATATTTTTTATTAAAATTATATGTTTTATATATGTATATTATGACTTGTATAGAAAAATAAAGTTCTTACGATTGTTTATAACAGAAAATTAAAGCTAGTATATTAGTTTTACTAACAAATTTTTAGCAACATACTTCATATAATTTATAAATAGATTATTAATGAAAAATGAAATGATGAAAGTATTATATATAATTTTCATATTTGCTACCATTTGATAGTACAAAAGATTATGCATAAAACTATGTAAATAATTTGACAACTAACATTAATTGATTCTATAATTTTTTTTTAGATTTGATTAAAATAAATAAAAATTCAAAATTATCCACCAACGAAATTATAAAAAAAGATATTCAAACTATCTGTATTAATGACATGTTAGCAGAAGTTAATAAAGTGACTTTTCATTTAACATATATGAATTTTGAATCATATTTGGAAATAATCCTTAGAATAAAGAATAATTCTGGTGACGTCCGTCTATTGGTCTTTTTCCTTTTTGAACAATCGTCCCTCTGTCGGTCTAGGTACCCATATATTGGTTTCGTTGTTATATATAAGTCAAGTCAATGAATATAAGTCAAGAACGATACTGTAGCGACATAAATAAATAACTTAAAAAAAACACAAATTTAAGACAAACACTTAAGGAGACTGACGCACGCAAAACTTAAGCTTTCAGTCTACTAAGGAGACTTGCACAGATAACCATTATTGTGAACCCAAGAAGAAGAAGAATTAGTAAAACTTCCGTTGACAATGAAACCCACGTGTCTGCTCCTTTCGGTCTGGTTCCTCTTGTGTATCCCCGGTTGGCTTCACCTGGTTCGAGCTCAAAACCTTACCGGAGCCACAACTGATCCCGACGAAGGTCTCTACTCTGTCGTTTAACACTTTAAAATAATTAATATCAAGTAATATGATTTAAAAACAACTGACGTTTGTTGTGGAATAAACAACAGCTGAAGCTTTGAACTCCATCTTCGCGGCTTGGAAGATCCTGAGGCTGAGAGAATGGAACACGAGCAGCGAACTCTGCTCGGGCCCCGCAATCGACGATACCATCAAGATCGACGACGAAGCCTACAACCCTTTTATCAAATGCGACTGCACATTCAACAGCTCTACAATCTGTCGCATCACGGCCCTGTACAGTACAGTCTCGCTGTTTTTTTTTGTCTTCGTGCATTCACCCACTTAATGTTTCCATGCTGTCACAGAAAGGTTTTTGGGAAAGATGCAGTAGGAACTATACCTCCACAGCTCTACACTCTGAAATACCTTGAAAATTTGTATAGCCTTTACTTTTACCTTTAACCATTTCATTTTTTTCATCATAAAAAGAGCTTGCAAAATCATTCAGTATACGTTAAAATCACATGCCTCTTTTTCAGGAATCTGGCTCAAAATTATCTTACAGGCTCCATTTCCCCTGCAATAGGAAACTTGACTCGAATGGAATGGCTGTAAGGCTGTTGATTTAATGAAACTTTCTTCTTCCTTTTTTTTTAAGATAACTCTTTACTGTCACCAACTGTTTCTCAACTACCGTAGGACTTTTGGGATCAATGCCTTGTCTGGCCCCTTTCCCAAAGAAATTGGTTTGCTTAAAAACTTGAAATCTCTGTAAGCTTCTTCTTTTTATATCATAAATGTCTAATTTTGATGCTTCTTTATTAGTATTAAACCTATTTTGTGTATATTTTCTGCATGCAGTGGTTTTGGTGTGAATAAGTTTTCCGGTTCTATACCACCTGAGATTGGGAATTGTACAAAATTAATGAAAATGTGAGAATGTACAAGTTACTTTTATCTATTCATGTCTGCCGTGTTTTTAGTTCAGATATGCAAATTTAATTGGTAACCTTATAAAATCAAAAATCATATATATGTTAAAAAAAATCAATAGTAATATATTGTTGTATCAACCTTTCTTATATTTTATTGCAGATACCTGGGAAATTTTGAACTTAAAGGGGGATTACCTTTATCTTTTGCTAATCTTGTAGAACTTCAAGACCTGTAAGATATTAAATTCGCATATAATTAAAATTTATTATTGTATTTCTACATTTTTGTAATTATATTACTTTACATTAATTTTGGTTTTGGCGTGGGGTGGGTTTTTCCTTAATGTTCGTACCAGTTGGATTGTCGATCTGGACGTTACTGGTCGAATACCGGACTTTATAGGATCATGGACCAAACTTCTTATCATGTAAGAAGATTTCATTTTCATTGAATTATATAACGGACTTGTTCCACTGCTTTTGTTAGCTATCTTGGTTTTTTTTTGACGGTGCTATACTTACTTCTACTCTTATTAGAAAGGCCTCATTAATTTTTAGTTTCGAGTTTCTAATTGGTACATATTTTACCGCAGGAGAATTCATGGAACAGGCTGGAGCGGTCCAATACCGTCTTCATTTTCCAACTTAACTTCTTTGAAAGAACTGTATGTGTTGCCTAGGTGTCAGAAATCATTATTGTTTATATCTCTGCCTATTTTCTCTCCACATAATCGTATTCTAAATGTAGGAGGCTTGGTGATATATCCAATGGTAGCTCTTCTCTTGAATTCATCAAAGACATGAAATCTCTAAGTATATTGTAAGGCAAAATCTACTCTAACTCACGAACTGTTTCCCTCTCCTTCTTACGTGTATATAACAATGTGTGATGATATGTGTCGCAGAGAATTGAGGAACAACAACATCACTGGGACCATACCCTCTGATATCGGGGAATTCTCAAATCTGGAACAAGTGTAAGTACAACATTTCTGAATTCCCATATTTTCCAATCATTGAACTTAATGTGTTACCGCGTAATTCATGTCTGTTTTACAGTGATTTGAGCTTCAACCAATTACATGGACCAATTCCTGCTTCGCTTTTCAACTTAAATCAACTTACTCACTTGTAAGTCACTCACTTGTACTATTATCTACCAGTGATAACTGTGCAAAAACTTTTTTTTTTTTTTTGTAACTGACTGTGCAAAAACTTTGTTGTCTTCATATTAGGTTTCTGGGAAACAACACGTTGAATGGTTCTTTGCCCACTCAAAAGAGCCAGAGTTTGAGCGATATGTAGGTTTCAAATCTATTATAATTGATCATCTTTGAAAGCCAGACTCAAGCTATATAATCAGAAAACCTTTTCTGGAATATTTAACATATTATGTAGATTCTAAATCATTCTTCTTTTATTATCACAGAGATGTTTCATACAATGATCTGTCTGGTAGTCTCCCTTCATGGGTCAGTTTACCAAACTTGAAACTGTAAGTATGCAAAACACTATATATATATATATGTACTTATATATACAATGTTCTTAAAGTAAAAAATATATTAGAATCATAACAAAACTAAATTTTATTTGTGCAGCAACCTTGTTGCTAACAACTTCACCTTAAAAGGTCTTGACAAGAGGTGATTTATGACATGTTCTTGTTGATGCCGAAATTCTAGTTTCATTTTTTTCATCTTTTAAAATTTGATTTGATTTTGTTAAAAGGGTTTTACTAGGACTGAAGTGCCTGCAGAAGAACTTCCCCTGCAACCGAGGCAAAGGAATATGTAAGTGTGACAAAGAGATATCATCATAACCGTTGTTCTCAACTGTGCTTGTATTTTCTGTTGGAAAAAAAAAAAATTCACTCTATTGACTGGTGTTCAGATTCTGAATTTTCCATCAACTGCGGAGGCCCACAAATGCTGTCAAATGGAGAAGTTGTTGAGAAGGAGGACGAGGATCTCGGAACAGCTTCATTTTTCGTGAGTGATGTTCAGAGATGGGCAGTCAGTAGTGTAGGATTCTATGCCGGGCCTAGAAACAATGTATGGCTTATCAACACTTTGGACGCAGAGCTTTACAAGTCAGCAAGACATTCTTCATCTTCCCTACGGTATTATGGGTTGGGGCTAGAAAATGGAGGCTATACCGTAACACTTCAGTTTGCTGAAATAATTATTACTGATTCTTACTCTTGGAAAGGTTTAGGAACACGCCGTTTTGACATTTATGTTCAGGTTTGCTTTACAAGTTAACTTGTGTGTCTAATAATCTTCTTGATGAATTCTGAGACCTAGCTCCAATTTTCAGGGAAGACTTGTTGAAAAGGATTTTGATATACGCAGAACAGCTGGTGGAACTACTATCCAAGCAGTTCAGAGAAAATATAAAACAAATGTATCAGAAAATTACCTTGAAATTCATCTTTTCTGGGCTGGCAAAGGAACAGCCGGTGTTCCTATTATGGGTACGTATGGGCCACTAATATCGTCCGTCAGTGCAAAACCAGGTATCACAACAACCGTCAGATTCTTCTTTTTCCTCTATGCCCTCCCTGATGAAAACTGTTACATATTGTTGTTGTAAAGACTTTACACCAACTGTGGGCAATATGCCACCATCAAAGAAAAAATATAGCACCGGTACTTTGGTGGGTGCTATTGTTGGCCTGGGACTTTTAAGCATCGTTGCAGGGGTGGTCATCTTCATGATCCGAAAAAGAAATAAGCGTTACACAAATGATGAAGGTGTTTTTAACAAACACAAACAAACCTTGGAGCTTAAATATCGTCTTTTCAATTGATATTTTCTTTGTTGTTGTTCTTACAGAACTGCTTAGTATGGACATAAAGCCTTACACTTTTTCTTACTCTGAACTAAAAAATGCCACTCAAGATTTCAATCCCTCAAGCAAGCTTGGAGAGGGAGGATTTGGGTCTGTTTATAAGGTAAGCCCCATGCCCAAACCAACGAAATCTATATAACTAATGCCCATGTGTTTTTGCTACGATTGAACACATCCAACAGGGAAAGCTAAATGATGGGAGAGAGATAGCGGTGAAAGTGCTGTCGGTTGGATCCCAACACGGGAAGGGACAGTTTGTTGCAGAAATTGTAGCAATTTCTGCAGTTATGCATCGCAACCTTGTACAACTCTACGGGTGCTGCTATGAAGGAGATCATCGTTTGCTCGTATATGAGTACTTGCCCAACGGAAGTCTCGATCATGCACTATTTGGTAATGAACATAAACATAACTTGTTTTAATCTTTGCTTCTCTGCCAAGCTGAATTACTCAGTTCTTTCAGGAGGTGACAAGACTTTACATCTTGATTGGGCAACACGTTTTGAGATATGCATGGGAGTAGCTAGAGGTCTAGCCTACCTCCATGAGGAGGCTAGTGTTCGCATAGTACATAGGGATGTGAAGGCCAGCAACATTTTGCTTGACTCTAAACTTGTCCCAAAAGTTTCTGATTTTGGGCTTGCAAAACTATACGATGACAAGAAAAGCCACATAAGTACCCGAGTGGCAGGAACCATGTATGCATTCTCAAACATCATTTTTTTCTACACAAATATTTATATAATGGTGTAATTTATAACACACAATGTTGTTTCTACAAATGGCAGTGGATATCTTGCGCCAGAGTATGCCATGCGTGGACACCTAACAGAGAAAGCAGATGTATATGCCTTTGGTATTGTGGCTCTTGAGCTGGTGAGTGGAAGAAAAAACTCTGATGTGAACCTGGAGAATGAAAAAAAATATCTTCTTCAGTGGGTAAGTCCTTGTTTGTTAGTCAACATTTTGATAGGAAATGGTTTTATCCAAAAGTCGATTGTAATATATCAATTCTGGTGTACACAGGCATGGAATCTACACCAGGATGACCGAGAAGCTGAACTAATCGATCATGAGCTGACTGGATTCAACATGGAAGAAGTAAAACGTGTGATAGGCATTGCTCTGCTATGCACATATTCATCTCATTCCTTGAGGCCACCAATGTCAAGAGTGGTGGCTATGCTTTCAGGAGATGTTGAGGTCAGTAACGTAACCTCTCAGCTAGGCTACCTAACTGACTGGAGATTTGATGAAGGCTCAAGCTCCTCTTTCAGTGCCTTTCAAACTAAAGACACAAGCACTTCTGAATCTTTCTCGACGGGCTTTGTGACACCCAAAGACGGCAACTTTAAGCAACTTGGAGTCAAGATTAAAGAGGGAAGATGATAATGGCTCATCTATCTATGATGTCTATACATATATAGACCTTTGTGGGAGATGACAATGTCTCCTCTATCTTTTTCTTTTTCTTTTTGAAACACGAATGCCTCCTGAGTTAGTGCGCTGGTGAAATAAAACACTCTCCTGTATGTTTTCTTTGGTTCTCTATGTTTTCTTTGGTTGGAGAAACATATTTCACTTTAAGTCAATAGTAGATTTTGATCCGCTTTCTGAAAGCGCGGAATTTATTTACTTTTGAAATTAATTCATTATTTTATGCTAAAAGTATATAATTCAATAGTTATAACATTATATGTTTTAATATTTGATGATCTAATATAATTATAATTGTGTTGAATACTATGTTCTAAAAAATATTTACAGATGTTGAGAGATGATTTACTACATTGTATGCTTATATTAATATTCTTAGATTAGTAAATCACATTTCTTTCAAATCTTGCTTAGTTTCGAAAGTTATTATACCTAAAAATATATGTTTCTTAGAGTTATAGAAGTTATTTTAATAGATAGATATATAAGATCATGTATTTTTAAAAAATACTTGTAATTTTTTTTGATAAAGGGTTTGTTTGTAATTTCCATATGTGCAATCCTAATTTCATTTAGATATTAAGGAAGATATATAGATATTGTTCTTGAAAAAAAAAATCTTGTTTTTCTATTACGTACTATTTAGTTTTTTTAGTATTACTCTATATCCCTTTCTTATTAATCAAGGAGCAAATTAGGAGAGTAACCTTTAAAATGTAAACTATTTACAAGCATGCCATGCTCATGTGTCTATCTCATATTCATTCTCAGCCATTCAGCCATTTGTGTTATTTCCCCATCTTTTTCTAGAGTATTTACAAAAAATGTCACTGCCAATCCAACAATGTAAATGTCGTGATACAATATGTTCTCATTAAAACTACCTTTTCTTAACGTAACTTTTGCCTTATGTAAAAGTAAAACTACTTATTTTATTGCCTATGTGATATAAATATATTTTATGACATATATATACCGAAGATTTCGAAGTTTTTTTCTAAAACTCTACTTTTTTAACCAATCTACCATACTGATTTGTTTTCATCAAACCTATAATACTAGTTTTTACAATATGGTATCTAGGCAAGATTTGATGCCATATTGAATTTTCTTTCTTTGATGTGGTATGTTTTTACAAACTGTTGTTTCCAGTTTGTCTTGATTATTAAGATTTTTTTTAGTTTCTTCCTAATTAAAATTAGAGACTAGGGACGGTCAAGTAAGTTAACCAAAATTTTAAACCATAATTTTTAAACCATAGTGAATGAGATTGTTATTAATTCTAATGAAGTTTAATATTCGATTTAGGATAACTTAAATATAAATCTACCAATCTCGAACTTTTCGTATTTGAACCGTATTAAGCACACATGGCAACATCATTTACTGTTCATTCCTAAATTGGAATAAAATTACGGAATCTAAGCACACCAAAATACGTTGACCATGTGTCTATTAATGGCAATATTTTTTTCTGTTATGGCACTAATTATTCAATTTGAGTGATCGTCAAGGTCGATAGTACATTTTTTTTTAATTATACAGAGGTATTCTGGCCCCACATAAGTGGTCCAGACTAGTCACGTGTTGCCACATGTCGGTCCTCTGTTCCTGGCGATGTCGAAATGTTAATTCTCCAGTGGCCGGGATTCGAACCCAGGTGGCAGAACTCACAGCTGTGAACCCAGGTCGATAGTACGTTTGGTCTTAATGAGGCCACCTACTATGATTTCGATCACCCTACACCATTTTTTTAGGAATAGCACAAGAGTGCATAAAATGTTACCTACTATGATTTCAATCACACTATACCATTTAAAAAATTGGATTAATCGTTCTGTAATTAAAACCATAGCTGGTTTGGAAACAAATCCCGAATTGAAAGTGGTTTAATATATGATAACTAAAACCGAAGGATGCAAATATGGTAAGAATGAATATAGCTTGACATCTGTTTATATATGTGTCTTTGTTACGGTCTTAGTTGCCATCTTTAATTTTAGGAAATCGTATATTTTGTAGTAACTGTATAAAATACTTCAGTGACACGGTTAGCCTTATATTTGGCAATTATATGTTTGAATCCTAATATTTGCCTATAACTGTACATAGATGGAACGTCAATGACGTAAATTTGGCAAAGATCAATGTGATGTGCGTTTAATGGCTTATCATTATTGAATGAGTGATTGACAAGCAAAATATATGTTCATAATTGTCAAATCTGAGGAATATATTCTAAAGAAGGGACTATATAAGAGAATGTGATGTGAGTCATTTAGTCATTTGCTAAACCATAGCATTGTTTTTTGCTTTCTAAAACATTAAAAATTTTCATACGCCTGCGATGAATCTTATCTCAGAGTTGAAGAAAGGTTTCAGTTTTAATTTTTCAGAAAAAACTTGAAGTTTAGTTTGAGATTACCGTAAGTTTTTGTTTCTTTTATATGCAAATGGAAACATGTTTTTCAAATGTTTTAAATAAGTAACCAAACAATTAAACAAATACTTATTTAGTGTGGTGCTAACCTTTGCATCAAAATTTTTTGTTGGATTTGAAATATAAAAGTCATTTTTATTCTCCGTTGTATGTCCATATCCATTTAGACTGCATGGTCCGTTGGACATATTGTGTTGTTTGTTTATTTTTTCTTATGACTATAATGAAAACATAACATTTACGGTAAGATGTATTTTATTGTTAGATCATCTGTACGAGAGAATATAATAATCACTACTATTGCATTTGTAAATTAGTAATATCTCAATAGTAACCCAACGTAGATTACTGCTCAAAAAAGATCAAGCTTCAAACCTGGTCCAAACTATCTAAATCAGGTCCACTATTTGTTACATTTTGAAAAACTCATGTACATCAAAGAAATTGAATAAATTATTACATATGTGATTATTTAGAAACTATATAATTACGGTAGTACATTACATTTAGTACTTTGTGTTAAATGATTCAAATTATGTTAGTAATGATCTAAGTTACATAATAACAAAACTATCTGATGTCAAAAAAAAAAAATAACAAAACTATCTCAATATTGCAAACTAACTTCTAAACCAATTTATACACAGTATTTAGAAAATAGTATTGGTTACAATATATTTTTGGAATCACAATCTCGCTCTGCGCAAAGCGCAGGTCTTTACCTAGTTTTCTTATGATTACATGAAGAAACGATCCAACATAGAATTTTCAAGAACAATATATTATGGAGTTGAAATATTGTATACAAATGAGATTAAAATATATTGTATTTTGTTTTGTCGAAGTATATAATATATAAGACACCTTTTTGTTTTGTCAAAGAAGATACATTGAATATATCAACGGTAGACATACAGTTCATTGGTGGAGTAGTGGATTGCAATATATGGGAATAGAGAATATACGGAGATGATTTAAGTTTCCAAATGCTACAATATTATAATTATTAAGAAAATCAAGGGTAAAATCTTATTGTTTGATTAATAGGTGGTAAAAATAATTTAAAAATTTTAAATAAGAGAATGACATGCCATTGTAAATAAGCAGTGTTTTGAAAACCGGATCGGACCGGCCGGTCGAACCGGTCCGACCGTGACTCGCTGAAGAAGCCGAGTCCGGTTCGGTTTAAAACCCGGATTTGATAAAAACCAGTAAAACCGGTTGAAACCCGGTAAAACCGGTGACCCGGTTTAATTTTAAAACCCGGTTCTTGAAAATTAACATATAATTAAGTGTTTTTAATTATTACTAGCTAAAATTTAATATTTTATAATTAGTGTTCAACTATCACCATTTAATTGTTCTAAGAAAAAATGTGAAAAATATATTTTTGACTCACATATACTATTTTTATTTTACCATATTCTTAAAATTTGAAATGTTAGTTGTAAAAATAAATAAATATGATTGTTTTAGGTGTAAATCATTTGTTTTTTTTTTAATTTTTAGTTTACATACTAATCAGATTTATGTTTGTTGTTTATTTTGAGTTAATAAAAAAAGAATAGAGAAAGTATTATATGTAGAAGTAAAGTTTATATAGTATAAATATATAATTATATATTTTCTTATATAAATAAAAACCCCGGTTCGACCGGGTTGATTAATTGAACCGGTCTAACCAGTTAACCAGTAGCTTCACCGAGTCGGTGTCCGGTCCGGTTTTCAAAACATTGTAAATAAGTTAAAAATTTAAAGGCAATATCCTACTAGAAATTATGCTTTAATAGTATACTAGATTTTGATCCGTGCTTTCAAAGCGCGGAATTTTCAGTTTGAAAATATAATTTAAATTTTTATAAATAATCAATTATTAAATAACCTATTATTGTAAATAAGAAAAGTTCATGCTTTATATTTTCTTATATCTATATATGGGTTGACTATTATTTGGATTTGTTACTGTATAATAAATTATTTTAATTTATATTTGAGCTTGTGATATGTTTACATTATTCTAATTCAATTTTGATTAGTTAAATAAATTTTATGGCCTGTGTTTGTTAACCATTTATCAATTGATGGTAATAATATTTTTTGTTTTGTGAATATTTTATATATAAATATGTGCATTTTACCATCTAGAATTATTATTATTTAGTTTAAATTCAATATTGTATGCTACTATTTTTTCGATGCTTATAACAATATTTTTAAAAAATGTTTAAAATGTTTTTATATATTTTTAGTGAACAAATATTTTGTAACAATATATTGTTCGCATATTAAAAAAAAATTAACATGAAAATTAAGATTTATAAAATTACTAATCTCATTTAGAAAATAACATGGACTTCTTGGTTGATTTATATATGTTTGTATTTGATGATTATGCTGTATAAAATTTGTATGCTCATTGAAGATGGTGACAAAGTATGTTTACTTAAGGAAGATGGTGGTTTGGGCTTTGAAGATCTTACGGACTTTAACACAGCCATGCTTGGAAAGCAATTCTGGAGACTAATAGAGAAACCTGAAACTCTATTTTCTCGAGTTTTCAAAGGTCGTTATTTCATAAATGCATCACCTTTGGAACCGATTCGTTCATACTCTTCATCCTATGGATAGCGAAGTATTGTTTCAGTTAGATCTCTGGTAAGCAAAGGACTAATCAAAAGGGTGAGATCAGGATCATCCATCTCCGTATGGAATGATCCATGGTTCCCATCCATCTGCCCGAACCCAACAAACAAAAATCACCACAACCTTTTTCCGGACCTAATGGTAGATTCACTCATCAATGAAAATTGGAAGACATAGAATATTCAAACAATCCAGAGTTTGGTTGACCCTGAAGATGTTAACATTATTCTAAGCATCCCATTAAGTAGATGTCCGATACTGGATTGAGATGGCTGGCACTTTACTAATAATGGGAGGTACACCGTAAAATTTGTCTATCAGATTGAACGAGTGTATCCAGATAGAGATCAAGCTTTACCAGAGATAGGCCCTTCTATCACTCCTTTCAAGGTGTTTTGTTGGAAAGTAAAATGTCCACCCAAAATGAAACACTTTCAATGACAACTGTTGTCGGAATATATAGCGGTACAAAATAATCTTAAAACAAGAGGTATACAAAGAGACACCATCTGTACGAGATGCGGACGTCAGGAAGAATCCATCAATCATGTGTTTTTTAAATTTCCACCAGCGGCCCAAGTATGGGCATTATCCAGGATTCCATCAAGTCTAGCGATTTTTCCCTGCACATCATTATTTTCAAATATGGATTATTTATTCTAGCGAATTCCCCCAATAATTGATGATCACCATTTTGCATGGATATTATGGTATATTTGGAAAAAAAGAAACAATAAAGTTTTTAGTAATTTGGATGTTGATCCAAAGGATACTCTTCAGTTAGCTGAAACTGAGTCCACGCTGTGGAAGGAAGCGCAAAATACCCTTACTCAAAAACAAGATGTTTCTACAATATCAGCTATATCGCAGATCCCAAACATTCCAGGCCGATGGTGTTTCTCGGATGGATCGTGGAAAGTGGATAAGACTTTTTCAGGCCAGGGATAGTATAGTACGTTAGAAGGCTTTGATGGTTTAATAGGAGTAAGGAACACAAGAGCATGCCTTTCTCCTTTACACTCAGAGATGGATGCTCTTATTTGGACAATGAAATGTATGAGAAATTTGAGGCAGTATAATATTACTTTTGCAACGGATTGTACGCAGTTGGTGAAGATGGTTTCGGAACCAGATGAATGGCCAGCTTTTATAAGTTATTTGGAAGACATAAGAAGTATGAGGAGAAGTTTTACTTCGAAGGTGGTCCATGTATCCAAGACAAAAAATACAAAGACGAATTGTCTAGTACGCAGTGCAAGAAAACAATCGTCTTATGTCGTCCACATGGATACAAATTCTCCATTTTGGTTAACATAATCTACATGAGTCTGTATTATTGCTGACACAAAAAAAGGGAATTGATTAGCAAGTTTCACAGAAAACAAGTTTCACAGCTCCTATCTTAACGTTACTACTAGGCTCGCCTGATCCTCACACAAAATATCTTATTATGATTTAAGGCAATACACTTTCAGTTATAAAACTGATTCAAGCTGTAGTTCTCATTATACTGGCCTTCCCCGTTCCTAGGCAACGCGGTTGAGCCCTCAACAGCTGGTGGATCCGGCTGCCAATAGCTGGAGACTGAATTGAGTTGATTCACAGACCCGTGAACCACAGGTTGGAGGTTGCTTGTGGAATGGTGGTTAAGGGAAAACCGTCTTGGCTGGTCTGAGGAAACCCATGGTGTTGAATTTGACAGAAGAGAGAGAGCACCATCAAGATCTTGAGAAGTACCCATGTGTGAAGAGATTGTGACCTTTTCTAAAAAATCTGCACACAGCAAACATCATCAAAAAAATCATGAATACAAGCTATACTGTTGAACCCCAAGAGGAAAAATAAATTAAACAGTAAAGAAAAACACACAAACCTTTACTGAATAACTCAGCTCTCGTGGCTTTCGTTTTGGGGTCCAACAATCCAAATCCACATTGCTCGGTGAATAGCTTATTGGGCATCTCGGTCTTTGCAGGTTCCTGCAATAACCCTCTTGATGGTACAGGCTTTGGATTTGGCCATAGAAACTTTTCTTCACTTCTTGGATGGAGGAGTGCAAATCTGTTCCACACAAAATCCATCTGTTGCTTCCCATCTGCATATACAGAATGACAAAAGCATCTCCAAACTCTCCATTAATGTGATTGTTGTGAACTCCAAACTACTAATCTTATAACTAAATTAATTGTAGCTAAATTTATATAATATAAAATAAGAGATAAGTGAATATAGTATATACCATATGTTCTCCCGGGATTTGGCTTGCGACGTCTTGCATTGTGATCTGAGAGACGCCGGCGACAGCTACGTTTCTTCTCATCAAACTCAGAGAGACAGTGAAACCTTTTAAGACCAAAAATAATAAAAAGTCATATGATGTCTTTAAGGCTTTTGTTTAAATCAATATCTCTAACTAGCTTTTTACCTGCTACATTGTTGGCAGAACCGGCGTTCTACGCCACTAACAACGACTTTAGGGAACTTTGAATGGTTTTCACAAATCCTGTGTTTCCGATGATAGTCCTTAGCTGAGGAGAGATCCAGGTTACAGCCTTCGACTTGGCAGTGAGGAGCTTGTAACTTGTGAGAAACGGGTTTGGATTTCTTCACCGGAGAAGCAGAAGATGAGGCCAGGCTCACCACCGGAAGTGCAGAACCTTTGGCATTCTCCACTTCCCAAAAGTCTTCAAAGTATGTTCTCTTACCCAGCTTCAAACCAAGAACCGGATCATCAGAGCCAAAGGAAAGTTCAAGACTTGGAGAAGTATCAATTCCCATTGCAAACTCTTCACTGCTCCCAGGAGGAAGACTTTCACCAGCTTCTGATGTGAAATTGTGTGTTCTGACTTCAGCTGATGAAGAGCTAATGGAAGTTGACTTTGAGCTTTTAGAGAAAGCATGAGCTAGATCAGAACCACCTGAACTACCACCATAAGCTGCTACTGTAGCAAAACTGGAAGAGTAAAAAGTGGTGCAATCAAACCCATCATTTTCCCAATCCATTGGTCGTTGCTTTCTAGGAATTTCAGCTGATGAAGTACCAAAAGATATTAAATTATCCCACTCCCACTGCAATGATGGCTTTGCATTACGCTCCATACAGACGCTAAACACGAAAACCTGAAAGAACAAAGATTTCATAAGAGACTAACTTAGCAGCCAAATTGTAGAATGGATATCTCCACTCTTTATTAACAAAATGGATTCTTACTAGCAAGTTACTTAAGTTGGAAATAGTATATATATATATATATATATATATATATATAGATGCTACTGGAAATTAGAATATACACTTGGTTCATACACTTCATTTCCTTCTTTAACTCTGTTAGTAACCAGACCATGAGGCTTAACAGTCCAAACTTAAATCCAAACCAAGAAGATAGAGTGAAGATAAAATAGATCTACTTAAGCAAAATTGTGATGTCAAAAATGTTTTTGGCAGAGCAGGCAAGGGAGGTTAAGAATTGAGGTTTCTTAGAGAAAGTTTCTATTATAAGTTCTAGTTTGTACTTGAGTTCCTAAAAAAGAAAAAAAAAATTCTAGTTTGTACTTAGGTTTTATGGTTTGCTCAAAACTCTATAATACCCTTCATCCTTATTTCGAGAAAATAAAGGAGAAATTTGCTTTCTTGATCTATAACCATAAGTGATCAAACTAAAAGCAGATCTCATGAAGCTCGCTCTCTTGCACTATTTATTACAGAATCATAGTTATCTACTAGCATAGTCAAGAGAAAACAAAACTCACATAAAACATCAAGTAGCAAAAAGTACTCTTTACCTAGGAGAAATGCTTCATTTATCTTCTCTGCTATTTGCAGAGATAAAAAGGACAAAATCAACAGATCGCACAAACACCAACATACCTAAAAAAACTTGTGGATCTCTCTCTAAGGTGAACCCTGAGAAGAAGAACTTTTTTTTGACTTTCCAACACAAGTTTCATTCTCATTTATAACAACAATAAAAGATACTCTCATTTTTTTTCATCACAAAAAAAGCTTTTGGCTCACCAATAATTTCCGTTCATTGAGTTTGTGGGGGCATGATCCTTCAAGAAGTAGGGACCCTCCTTTACCATTTCATTATCAAAAGCTGTCTACAGATGCGGATTAACTACTCAATAGCTGTCAAAATCATCCCTTTAATATTACATTCCGTAACATTTTTCTACTACTGACAACCCAGTAAAGATTTCATGGTTCCTAAACACATACGTAAACCGACACTAGAATCAGTAACTTACACCATAAGAGATCATGAACTAATATAGCATCAATAACCCACAAAAAGTTTTCTTTTTTCTTTTGGGAATGAGATCTATAGAGCTAAAGTAAAAGAGTAAAATTTGTTTTAACTTGGTTGAGAAAGTGGGGTTTGAGGGTTTTTAGATTTATAAATTAGATAATGGTCATTTTTAACTCACCATCCCTCTATGATTATGATGCTATTGTGTAGGTAGTAAAAAGAAAAATAGAAAAATCAAGAAAGAGAGAGATAATAAAGTTAGGAAAATATCAGCCGCAAATGAATGTCTCACCATTTATGGTAAAGAAGTTCTTTCTTTTAAGCTAAGTAAATAAAAAATTTACTTCAAGGTATGAAGATTAGTCTAAATAAAAGATGGGTTACCTGTTGATTCGATAATTAGGGAAGGATCTCGTCGTTAATGGAGTAAATCTTCCATTTTTGGCTTGACACAATACAGAGCATTTAGAGAGAAGAACAACAGAGGGAGAAGAAAAGAGGAGAGAGAGTGAGAGAAAGCATGTGATGTGTGCAAAGCGAAGTACCAAGTAGGGAGATGGGGAGGGGTCAAACTGCTTTCACCAGCTTCAACTTTTTTGGACGATTCATTCATTATCGAGGAAAAAAGCATGATTTTATCATTTATAAGAAACCTTTATGATATTATTAATTAAGAAAAAGCAATTTGATATGTAGTTACACACACATGTGGATATTTTGGTAGATCAAAGAACGTCAGAATCAAGAAAAGCCCATGCTTCGTTTATTGATTTTTTTCCTTATTATCTTTTTTTGACAATTTTCCTTATATCAATACACCCTTTTCTAAGGAAAAGTTCTTGGGTTAGTAAATTGATTCCATAATAAGTTTTAATTTAACATTTTATCATAGGAAAGAAAAGTTCGTTGGAGTTATCATTGCGCTGGAAGACAAACCGCTCGTCAGGTAGGTATAGCTCTAATATATATTATAATATACCCTTCTGAACTTCTTAATTCTAAAATACTTTTCAGAATAACTGATAGATATCTCTATATATTAATAAGAAACATTTCCATTTGAAAAGATGCAACTTCAATTTTATAATAATTAAAAAAACTCCATCCTATGTGTCAATCAATTAATTACTCAATTAATTTTATATGGCAGTTTTAGATTCAATTGAAAAAACGATTGGTCTAATTTAATTATTTAATCTTGCTAAAGACACTGACTATTAACTATAAAAGATATTAACCGGTACAAGATCAGCTTTATTGTATACGTAATATAAACCGGTAAAAAAATCAGTAAACCTTCTTATTAACTCTATGGAATGCAATAAACCGAGACAATATGATTCTTATTTGTTGATATAAAACCCAATAGAAATAATGTTCTGGAACTCGATCGTCACTTCGTATTACAAAACTTTCTTTGAAAATTTTTTTTCAAAAAAAAAAAAATCGTGAAGAGTAACACTTCAACGTTTGTGCACCTGTTAGACAAATGCTAATACATCGATGTAAAGCTTTACATTTGTCTTAACGATGCATGACCATGATTATACTCCGTTCTAAGAATTTTTTTTTTCATTAAATCATGTCCATGATTAAATAATATTTATTTTCTAAGTGTTTTGTTTATGCACTTTTGATCAACATTTTAAAATTAATGTGTCTTCCACCAACGACATTTTATATATAGTGAAATCATGGACATTTTTGTATATAGTTTAATGTATGTTTTTTTCTTTTTAATGTATGTATCTTCTCAACGCCAATTTTGTATTTAGTGTACTCATGGACATGTAATGTACTTGATTATACACAATTCATGATCATGGATATCTGTAAACTATGGTGTATATATCGTTCATATTTATTTAGGGGATTTATTCATAGATCTTCACCATAGATACACAATCAATTCGTACGTGTATACTTAATCACATATCATTTTGAATATAAACATAACGAAATATCGTTTGATCGTAAAAGAAATGCAATATTTGATCGTTAGTATATGTTTTCTAATTTAATTATTAATTATGGTTTTTTTAAAGCAGACTTTATATATGTGCGGACATTGCATCTATTCTGATACACATATAATAGGGGGTGATTGGTTTAGTTGTAACTGTAGAAAATTTACTGTAGGATTTAAGTTTTTTAATTTAGCTTTAAGTGATGTAGATTTAAAATTTATTGCTGCAACAACATCTATATTATTAAAAGAGAAGTACACATATAAAATGTCCCTTAGTTTTCAGTGTTATTTACACTTCTATGCCACTAACATTAAATAACACTTCCTATTTTAATGCTGCATTTTCCACTTTAATTAATGTGTTTTCCAAAATTAAATTTGAATTAAATACACAATTAAATAATATTTCCTATATTAATGCTTTGTCTTTTCCACTTACATTAATGTGTTTTCTAAGATTAAATTTGAATTAAATACACTTCAATAACTTCTCAATTAAAACAATGTCAAATTCAAAAAAAAATACATTTTTATTGGACAAACAATTCATGGAAATTATAATATCAACTCTTCATTGAACAAATCTGAACGAAAAAGTATTACCAAATTTGAACTGAAACTAGATAATATCCAAACGGATTTACCATTTTGGTATCTAGAGAACCATAACTAAACCTTATCCGAACGAAATATTTCGGATATCCGAATGTATTTAATTCATATTTATATACTTCAATATGTTAGCTATTTTTCGAGTTAATATCTAACTATTTTAAGTTGACTTAAAATATAAAAAATAGTCAAAAGTAAACATCTAAAGTAGATAAACAATAATCAAAACACCAAAAATACTTAAAATATATATATATATATATTTATTCTTCATCCAAATATTCAAGTTAAATTTATTTTAATTTTTAATTTAGGTACTTTAGCTTATACATGTTATATTTTTTTAGATTTAAGGATATATAAAGATATATAAATTTTTAAAATTTAAAAATAATTTAAACGGGTTATCAAACCCGCAAAGATTTAAATCAAACCGGAACCAAAGTTTATAAATATCGGAATAGAGTTAGAATCTTTAAACTCGAAAAACTCAAACCCGAATAAATTTTAACCGAATTCAAGTGGATACCTAAATACTTATCCCTAACTTAGTCAATATAAAACGATCAAATATTATAAATATACTATTTAGTATAAATAAATAAAAATTAATACCCGTGCGGTCGCACGGGTCAAGATCTAGTATTTCTTATAGCAAAAAAATAGAGTTTTAGAAAATAAGGTAGTTACAGTCATTTTCTCCACATTTTTGCTGTAGCTTTAAAAACTAATATAAAGCATGATTGGTGATTTTAAAGGTTGGAGGTAAAAATTAAAGTTAAAACCACCTCCTACAATCCAACCAATCACACCCATAATCATATATATTGCTTGAGAAAGAATTCTATAGAGATTAGTATCTCGCAAGATTATATTTATTATTGGAAATAAAATATATGAAATGATACTATGTATAAACAACAATAAATATAGATTTCTTGCTAAATAGTATTATACATGTCCTTATCTGAAAAATGATACTATGTATAAACAATAATAAATATATATTTCTTACTAAATGGTATTATAGATATCCTATAAATAAATAGAGATTTTTTTTACTACGGTTTTGGAGCTTACTATAAATACAAACATCCCATATATTTTATATGTTGTTGACACAAACGAAATTGAATGTGTCATTAATACGTCCACATCATTTTGGTGAATGGTTATTTTTTATTTTCTATTTTTCTTACAAAACAATAATTGTTACTGAATTTTTTATATGATATATATAAACTATATTTCAGTAGCCGTGAACCCCTATGTGAACCCCTGGACAGTAGTAGACATAAATGAAAATTATCTACCTCTTAAACATGATTTAATTTTTGTAGAACATTAAAATAATTAATAAACAAACATTTGTATAAAAATTTACTCCGCGCATGAGCGTGGATCATCAACTAGTATATATATATTAGGTAATAACCTCCGAAATGGTGTGTAATAACTATTACATGGATGTCCATGTAAGTTCATAAGCCCACTTTTTAGAATGTTCTAAATGCTACTTTGTATTGCTATATATATGTATTGTTGTGCATGGGATAATAATAAGATTATTTGATTCTCTATTTTTCTTGATTCTCAACACGTTACCAGCACGAAACTCTAATACTGAGAAAAACCTAAATACACAAAACCCTAACCGTTGAGCAAAAACCAAAACCCTAATCGAGCTTTTGCTGTTTTCTCTGTGACTCGTCCCCAGTCATCAAGCCATGCTATCGAGAGATAAGTATTCTCATATTAATGCTTTATAATTGAATGGCTAATGATTTATTAGTTTATAAAATCGCTAGTTATGCTATCAACTATGAAAACTATTTTTCCGAATGACAGATGATATCTTCTGTCTTCTTTGTCAATTAAAATAACTCTTCAAGCTTTATATTTATTGTGTTACGCTTTAATTATATCACGTCGATGTGTATTGCTGAAATTTTATAATAATGAAAACAAAGCATAGTCATGAATCTAGTACTTAATATATTTTATGATTTGTGGATTTATTAATGTGTTGTCATGTTTAGTGAATATATTGATCGTTACAATGCACTTCTAGACTAATTACACGAATAAGTTGTTTGTTGAGTTACTTTGGTTTACATGGTCAAAAGTTTATGGTTGTGTTTGATAATATGTAAGTTAATTGAACTTGAGATAAATCAATTTGTTCACTTGATCTATGTTAACGATTTGTCTTTCTTTATTTTCTATTGTCAATTAAACATGGTTTAAAGAAACTTAGAGAAAATATTTGTTCGATATATGAATCAGAAATTAAAACGAAACGGTAGAAGTTGTTTTTGTTATTGCAAATATCGAGATCAATTTCTAATTTGCTTACTGGATAAATCATTTGATATATTTTCTTTACCTTTTAATGGATTTTCTTTTTACCTAAGAACCATTGTGATTCAATTTTATATAGCTTCGTAACTAATGTTGATGTCCATATTGTTTATCTATGTTGACTTATAGTGGTTGAGCAACTAAGATCGAAAGCAGTACGAAAATTTCTCGTGGTTGATGTCATTTTTTGATCTCTTCATCATCTTTTGTCATCAACTGAGATGAGTAAAAGATGATATTTTACAAAATTTAATCAGCTGAGAAGTGATGCCGTCAATGTGTTGGTCTTCGATCTTCGTTACCTTACTCCTTATCGAGATAAGTTATTCTATTCATCATTCTTTATATACAAGGTTAGTTAAACTTATTAGATAGAGTATACATGAAAGTTGTCATATATAATATGAAATTTCTTCACTATATTGATTGGTCAAACCTTGTTAAATAGCATGAAAATAAAATAAAAATAGTTTATACAATAATTACTACAGAAGTATTATTTATTTCTTGATATTATAAGATGTTTATGATAGTAAATATTCTTATATAATCTGAAATAATTATATATTAAAACCACTATATATACAAGGGTTTTAAATTCAAGGCTTGACCATAAAAGATTTATAAATTATCTAAAAGTTCATTATGAAATTTTGTATTTGAAAATTACATTATCCGAAGGATGTAAATTCGTAAATTTTATGGTAAAAAATTATTTAAACTTCAAATTTTATTGGAAATAATGTTGTCCTGTAGACACATTAAAAATAAAGAAATATATGAGAAATATTTTGAACTTATCTCATGTCTCATAGAGATGAAGAAAAGAGTTCTTGAAAAAAAAATTATGTCTTATTATACTATATTTATTAAAAAGAATATGAAATTATATATTGAGAAAAGAAAGCACATTATTGCCGGAGGAAATGGCTAGAAAAATGGTCCTACAGGTTAATGTGGATATGGTCAAGGTAAAACCCAAATAATTTTTTTCCAAGAAAAATATTCTCACAAGAAATACGAAAAAATTATTGTAACAATAAACGATATTTATCTTATCTTATAAAGAAAAAACCAGTGTGAGTACAATGTCTTGTAGTATCAATATTAATGGAAGCTCTAGAGGAGCAGTTACATGTTTGCCTATGGTAATGCAACTCATTAATTAATTATACTTTTCTAGGTCCCACATATCAAAAATATCTAAGATGTAGCGCATGACTTTAAGTTGGGTATGTTGTTGATTCTAAAATGGGATTCATCAAGATATATGAATTGGAGTGTCATTATCTCGAGGGGGGAGAACTAGAGAATTCCACATCCCTATTAAGTGGAACATCCAGAAGTATGTTCACACTGGAAATAGACTTGATAAGTCATTTATAAAATAACACAAGGGGATTCAGAATCTAATAATGTTGAGATTTATAAGTAAAGAGAAATGTTGAATCCTTCTATTAGAAGTATTATTCAAGGCACTATTGTATTGTACTACACAATTAGAAAATGAAGATAAATGTAATAGTAAACCAGAAGTTTACCGAAAGTGTAATGTTTGGCAAACCGGTTATGCCATCCCGGTTTAGTAGTGATGTGAAAGATATCATATGGACATTCGTTGAAGAACCAGAAGATTCTTATGAATGATCTGCTATATGTTGTTTGCTTACAAAGCAATATAAGAATATGGTCTTCACCAATCAAATAGATTTGGAATCTATTTATACAAGGAGATGTATGTGGGTTTGATCACCCACAAGTGGACTGATCATCCACCGTATGTTTATAATTAATGCATCGACAAGAAAGTCGTATGTATCCTTGTCAAAGATCCGCAACCTGATATTTGCGAGACTAATTGGTAATACTTGTGAATCATATTCACAAGCCTTTGATGCTTATTTTATGCATGTGGGATACATGATGAACATCTTGTAGCTAATGTTCATACGCAAAATGTAGCAACATTGATTCGCATAATGCCAAAGTGTAATTAAGAACTCTTCCCATCAAATTGATTTCGGGCCCGGAACAAAAGATCTCCATCTAGAAAATTTGGACAATATGTAGTTGTTCCACCACACCGCTAAATGATGGGACCTCAAAGGAGGTTACGAATATGTTGGATATATCTATGGATGGTAAAATCTAGAAGATTTTATAAGATTTATTGAAAGACTCAAAGTTAGTCTATCCAACATTAGGGAGAGAAAATAAACAGCTGGAGAATGAATGAGTTGAAATGAATTATCATTGATCATCGGACTAAAGAGCGTAAATATAAGTCCAAAATGAATGTATAGAGATAATTTTATTACAAAGTTTAGCATATGAGTTGCCAGACTCATTAACTGGCTATAAGAAAGTGATTAAGTCACAAGTACCAACTGTAAATGCTCCAATTAAAATAGATGTCACAGAAGGACAATATCAAACTGCTAATGATTCCAAATAGCGCCTTAAGCGTGATAGATAGACCTATCGGTTCTAAATATAATAATCCTCGGAAAAGAGAAAGAGCATGAATGAAAATGGCAAATCGAGGAATGAATTATATCTAGAAGAGATAGAAAGCATGACAAGAAAGAAATCTAGGTACCTGAGAATATATAAAAAAATTCTCAAATAGCTATGTCATGTCTGGAATAATACGGAACCGATCAATTCGACGTCGTTAATACTTATGCATGAAATGTAGCAGTTGATGAGAATGAGGATCATGAACCATCTATTGAAAGTGTACACAGAAAAATGATTGGCCAAAAGATCTTTATGCACATGAATAATATGGAACCAAAGGATCATGAACCATCTTTATGTGAAGGACTGAATGAGATGATGGAAATATTGTGAGACGCAAATAAGTAGTTGTACAAGGCTTTTCACAAAGATCTGAAATTTTTATAAGAAACACATCATCATGTGGTGGAAGCATCAACTTTCAAGTTTCTTTAGTCTGGCAAGAAATGAAAGCCACTGGAAAATGACAATTATGTAAACGATTCCAAAGAATATAAACTGCAAGAAGCAGTAAACCCCCATAAGGATTTGGATTGCTAGAAGCAGTAAGTGCTAGTTCTCGAGAATATTACCACGCAAGTATATTGAGCATTTAAAAGAAATAATTATTGGTCATGAAGTACCATGATTTTGTATGATGAGAAGAATGGTCATACTAGTAAGTATTATAAGAAGGAGGAGGAGGAATAACTCGAATGTACAAGTATGTACAATATAGATGTTTAGAAAATTGTCTACAAAAATAAATTATGGAATCCTAATAGACCAAGATATGATCGTTTGTGTGGAAGGGATGCTATGGACTATAAGCTTAATGGTCTAAGAGATTATTTAACAATCAAACGAGTTTATTCAGTAAAAATATGCTTATAGCAATTCCTAAAAGGATTATATATATAATGTGAATATATCTCCCTAAAATGATGCTTTCAGGGGGAGAAATATGATGATGTTCGTAGTTGTACTTTTTTTCTTTACCACGGTTTTTGTCCCATTGGATTTTTCCATGTCAAAGTTTTAACGAGGCAACAAAGAATACGCAAATGATAATTACCTAAAGAGGAATGTTAACACTTAAGTGTTGAAGATGTATAAATCTTCTGTTGTATCTTTGATTCTGAGAGAAGCAGAAGAGAATGATCAAAGATCAATCATACTTAAAGAAGAATCAAGTTATGAACACATTCCATTTGTAAGACAGAATCGAAGGTTGAAAGTTTTCAAATCAAAAGAGACCTTCTAGATGGAATTAAAATATGAACTTGACGTCCAGAGAAATATCTTTGAGTCTACTTTCATCTCCAATTCGAATCAAGTCATTCCAGATGATATAACTCGAGATATGTCCATTTTCGTGGGACGTATACAAGCTGTCTCAGAATGCCTTATATCTTCTGATATTCAAAGTATCGCTCGCTGTTCCCATCTTACCAGCACTAGACCGGTGCCTAAAGATATATATGGATGTTAGCTTTGATTTCTAAGTGGTTTAAAGTCATTTTGTTCTACGGTCATCAAGATATTCAAGTTTCAATGAGGTGTATCAAATCTGTCAAGAGAAGTGAACCGGTCCAAAACAAAAACAAATAGTTAATTCATCACACTGGAGAGTGTTTATCAGGTATCTCAAGTTGTGTTCTCATCAGGGGGAGTAGATGCGCACTGCACTCTTTTTCCCTTAACCATGGTTTTTTCCACGGAGTTTTCCTTATAAGGTTTTTAATGAGGCATCATCTTATGCGCTTTAAGAAATATTTTGTATAATGGACACCCAAAGGGGAGTGTTATGAACTATTATGTGGATATCCATGTAGGTCCATAAGCCCACTTTCTAGAAGGTTCTAAACCCTACTTTGTATTGCTATTTATATGTATTGTTGTGTATGGAATAATAATAAGGTTAACTGATTCTCTCTTTCTCTTGATTCACAACATTTCTTAGATTATTTATTGTATGTTGTGGTAAGAAATTTGTTGTATAGCTATTTTTTAGGAATAAATATTTCATATATCCGTTCGGATTCAGTTAATCTATTCGGATTTTGAATTTTCGAGCTAAAAATTTAAATCTTATTTGGATATTACAAATTTTGTTTGGAGTTGGTTCAAATCATTATGGGTTCGGTTCATATTCGAGTTCATATACTCATTTTAATTACATATTTTTAACAAAAATCCAAGTATACTTTATGTCCTCAAAACCCAAAAATAAATAATATAAAACATTAAAATTTGAATAATGTAGGACTAAATATCTAAATTTACATAAAAATTAATTCAATTTAAATATTTGGATGAAGAAAAAAAATATATTATCAGTATTATGAACATTAGCTGTTGTTTTTAGATATTTACTTGTGACTATGTTGATAATTTTTAGATATTTTCATATTTTTGAATATCTAATAGATGTAAAATTTAAAATAATCAATATATTTAAGTATGTAATTGTGTTTTAAATATTTTAGATACCAAAATATTTTAATTTGGATTAGATTCGAGTATGGTTATCTGGATTTTAAAATTTTAGATCTATCTGAATACTTAATTAGTTTTGGTTTGTGTTTAATATTACTTTCAGATCTAATTCAGTTCGGTTCTTTGGATCAGATATTTTACTCATACTTAATTTCTTCTACTAATATAAAACAAAATATAATAACAAAAAACAAATATTCTTGGCATATTTGACATACATAATTATTGAACTATACTTTACGAATATCTATAAAAATGGTTGGGCTTCTTGTCAATGTTATTGGGTATGTATTGACGTAGTCTATAACCAATAACGTGTATTTTTTTTATAAAAACCATCTTTGTAACAATAATAAAAACACGATACAATCGAGTGAACATGATTAGAGTTACATGTAAAATAATGTGATCTCTTTACTTGTCACCTGAATTTTATCTTTCAATCGATTTCACAAATTGTCTTTGCTTTTAAATCTTTTCTGATTTCCGATTTTTTCTAGCAATCTCATTATGTTTCTAATTCTTGGTATGATATGAAAACTTCGTAAAGAAAATCAATACTTGGCTAAACTAAAGATCTGAATTTGTGTGCTGTATTTTTTACCTTAATTTCCTTAATTCATAACCTATCACAATTATTTGTTGATTTCGTGTACAAAGGATATTTCGGCCCAATACTCCAGTTATGCATCCGAGAATGATAGTCAATGCTTTCATTAATGGAGAATCAAAAGAATTGGATAATGGATCATTGGAAAATTATATTGCCAAGATGACATAGTTCTAATACTAAGTTTGGCCTTAAGTCCAACTAATCATAGATATACCATCTATTGGAATTATACAAAAGGTAGGTAATACACGGTCAAATCTAGATACTTGATAGCATGTAACTTATTAAACAATTATGAAGAGATATAGGTCCAAAAGCCCAGTATAACGAAGCTTCAAGCTTTTGCTTAAAGGCACCACGAAAGATGTACCATATTATTTGGCAACTGATAACATGACATGTGGCAGAAACAAAGAACATGATACATCGCGCCATATGCAATGCAATAATTACTGTTCAAGATGTGGAGAACCCGAAGAAACTGTTACACATGCTATCTTTAAATGACCACCAGCATTACATGCATGGTCTTTATGACCAACAGCATCTAGTCCTGACAATTTTCCGTTACCTAGCACTTATGCTAATATAAACTATCTTTTCTAGAGAAAAAAACAACGTTGGGAAACCAGAATTTGACAGAGATTATTATCTATGGATAATCTAATATATCTGGAAGGCTCGGAATGATAAACTATTAAAGACGATAGACAGAGATCCCTCTGAACTAGTCTGATATGCAAAAAGCGAGTATCAAACGTGGTTAAAAGAAAGTTAGACGATACCTTTATCGCCACAAGAAAATCGTAATGAGGAAACACAAGTCTTATGCTTGAGTAATATATGTATGGTGGATTTTCACGGACCTATATAGCTCAGTTCAGTGGATGCAAATGTGTTTGGATGAACAACTTTGGAAATTTTCAATTTGGGAAAAGCAATTTAAGATGGCTATAGAAGCTGCTTTGCACACAAAATTGGAAACACTACGATGGGCTATGGAAACATGCTTCAACATTTAAAATGTTAGAACTTTGGGACGGATTTCAAGAACCCGATTGCAATGGTAAAGGACCCTCATGCATGGTCGAATTTCGCAACAAAATTGGTGATATAGACTCTACAGCTGTATTTTCTGGACTTCAAGATCTATTACATCCAAAGAGCGTAAAATAGAATGTCTGATTCTTTATTTAGGAGTGCAAGGTCTTTTCATAAACAATTTTATTTTACTGGTTGTTTTATTCCGATCTGATTACTCAGACCACCTCGAGTTTAAATAACACAATAGGTGTTAATTGTCCAAATAAAAAAAAACTTATGGTAAATATACCTGTCATAATCTATCAATGATTAATGTTTACGGTTTGGAGAATATGTTCCAATCTTCGACATGTCAACATTTTGGGACGCAGTGTAAGGATGTCATTTTGATGATTCATAATCCGATCGCATGGCCAAGTTTTTCATAGATTTAACGGCGATAGTGACGCTACAAAGAACAAGTATGACAAAAAGAGGAACTGGGATCCCTTCTTTAGGGCTAGTATTCTCATATTTATACTAAACGTTATGCGTCTCTTAAATTATTAAATACTAGGTGACCAGTCCGCACCCTGTGCGGGCAATGTACAATTGCAAATTACGGTCAAAATAGTGGTAAGGTTTGGACGTAACAGATTTTATATCATAAGACCACCGTCTTTGGGATAAAGCATCAGGCACAGTGCATATGATGGTAGTCAATATTTTAAAAGGAGGAGATGGAACAAAGTAACTTCGGTATCAAGAGGTTGTTATTGTGTGTATGTATAATTGCAACGTCCGAAAAAAATTATGTGTTTAAGAATCAAATTTTGTTTCCAAATCTATAATTAATAGTGTATAGTTAGAGACGTAACATATTTTACATTATCACTAATCAGAATTAGATGGTATATATGTTGTAATTATTTATTTTAGGTGAAAATTATTTTACCCATAAATTTGACTCGTAAAATGTATGTAGAGACATTAAAAGAAAAGATAATAAAACAGAAGAAATATTATCCATAAATTGTATAAAGTATGAAGTACAATTCTTGATAATGAAAACAACTTTAATGAGAGACCTGAAAAATTCAATTTAATTTTGTAAGAAATTGGACGGGTTAACATAATTTGAAAGATTAACAAATTTGTAAATTTTATTAAACAGAAAACAATATTAAATTGACATACCATGCTCGAAATAGTCAGAAATCTTTTTTCCGAAAATGAAATAGTATCGATCTTCATACTCATCACCACCCATCTGGCAAATACAAAAAATAAATAATTTTAACAATTTATATATTTTAAAATATATATTGGAAAAAACTAGATAAGAATTACGTACCCTGCCTACGGAATATTTTGAAAAACTTGTTTGTAGACAACATTCAATGTTTTTGTCTCCGGCTTCCTTTCTTTACCAGTTATTAGGATTTTTAATCCAGATCTCGACATAACTCTTGAAAGTGCAACGTATAGCTGACCATGAGAGAACACTGGCCTAGGCAAAAACAAACCAACACTTTCTAGTGTTTGACCTTGACTTTTGTTGATGGTCATCGCGAAAGCCAATGTAACGGGAAACTGTCTTCGACGCATTCTGAAGGGAAACTTTGTGTCAGGTGAACTGACATACATTCTAGGAATCCAGACTTTGTCTCCAGCAATACTGTTTGCGGTTATAATTCTACCTTCTATCACATGGGGGAGTAACTGAGTAACAATTAGCCTAGTACCATTGCATAAGCTATCTGCCAAATCCAAGTTACGGACACACATAATAGGAGCACCAACCTTCAGCTTCAAATTATGTCTTGGCATTCCTGCCACTTTGACACTGTTCAAAAACTCTGTTGGATATACCACATTTTCTTCTACATCAACATCGGATGGGATTATACTGTTAGAGCTAAGGTAAACCTTGTCTTCACCTGAAAGCATGTGTAAATCCTTTACTCTAACGACATGTAAAAAGTTACTGGAACATAAGAGTAAACAGAATCAAATGTTACCTGGCAACTGCGAAAGCATGTAATCATTTATTTTATCAACTTCATCATTTGTGGGTGTGAGAATGGCTCGATGTCTATACAAATCCTTATCTTCTGAGGTTTGAAAAGCTTGTCCATAAATCTCCTTTGCAATAGTCTGAATAGGATCTTCTCCAATATTTTTGATCAATAAATCAGAAGGGATGTCAATCTCAACTTGACCGTCCTTAGGCAAATTTATTTTTCCATCTCCAACATCCAAAATCCATTTTGAGAAGGATTGAAGCTCTTTTGCTGCATCATCAGTAAGACCAGCGAGCAATCTCATGTTTTTTGTTAGCTTCAAAACTTTGCAGTGCTCCCAAAGACATGACGAATTCAGAGCCGCCAAAACAGTCTTTGCTCTACCACCTCCAGTATAACCGGTAAAATCTGTCTGAAATCTCCACCGAAAACAACAACTTTACCCCCAACCTTTGTAGGTTACTACTATCAAAGGCTTAATCAATTTGTTAACTTTGCTATGAATAAAAACAACTAAAGGGAGAGTTGTCATTTGCTATTATCTTTGAACGCATGTAAAAGTACTTATGTTTTTACATGTTTATTTATCCATTTCGTTCAGTTTCCTAAGTTTCTACTTTCTTTGTTTTATTTGAATATCTATATAATATAAAATCTAATTAACATATCCCTCACTATTTAAACTACTGAATTAACTTAGATAATACTATATACGTAGTTAATGTATTATTATCAAAAGTTATGATTACATATGTCTTGAAAATTTCTATAAAAAGGACCTAACAACCTTTGTAGGTTGATTACATATGTCTTTAAAATTTCTATAAAAAGGACCTAACAACCTTTGTAGGTTGAAGATATAACTTGGTAACACACGTTTTTTACTAAATGGTGTGTCCATGAATGTAAAATTATTTATGCAAAGTCCACACAATCTTCAAAATCAATATCATCTTTATTGATAACAACTATTTTTGCTTTTGTAATTTCAATATAAAATTTAATAAATTTTCTTTACTTTAGTGGTAAATTAATTTAAATTACTCGGCTTCCTAAATTCAATGATAGAGATCTTTTGTAATAGGTACAAAAGAAATATGTGGGAACCGAAATTCGCACTGTCGATTTTAGTTAAGTTTAAACGTAGGAAAACTAAGTTGACCTAGTTTTCTCTGAGGATCCCGGCTATCTGCTGGGCCACGCACGACGAAGTTAATACGAGTTTAGTTTGGGAATAAATACGTAAAATAAAGAGAGCAAAAGAAAGAATCTTATTTCCGAATTCGCGGAGAGCGTTTGAACAACAGGTCGAGATCTCGGCCGCAAGAGCTGTTGATCGTCGCTAGTCTCAAAACCTAGATCTAACCTAGTTGAGTCGCAGCTCGCTAAAAAGGAAATAAAAGCCTAAGTTCTAAGTTGCTCTAGAGTGGTTTCTTTCTTCTGATTTCGGATCCCTCTTCCTCTGCTCCTAGCCTTTCTTATATACTCCCATATGACGGTCTATTCTTGATGGGCTGAGTCTGCCGCGAGCTGGGCTTTTTCCATTTTCGTCGCCCTTCGTGTTTATCGGGAAAGTTGACATTTATCTTTTCGGAAATTTGACATTTATCCTTCCGGAAGTTTAACATTTATCTTGTTATGTGAAGATAATTGTAAACCGTCGTATCTATCTTTTAGAAAATCGTAAATGGGCCGTCCGATCGGGTTTGGTCCCTTTCGGGCCGTCTTCCGGACTTCCGTTGTTTTTCTACGATTTCTTTGAAAGAATGCTCCTACTTGGATGTCGAGTCTTTCGGAAGATCTTCGATTCATTGCTGAGGCGAATGGTGTTTTAAGATAACCATCACCGTTTTATACAAAGTCTTTCTGTCCGTTGACGTCTTAAGGGTTCTCCGAAATCTTGGAGCAGGAAAAGGAGTTCTGTTTGCGGGATCTCGGAAAGTCGCAAAAACAGGGATTTCTGGCGACCCGGGGGCCTAGAACTTACGCACGAAGACTAGCCGCCCGACGACCCGAGCCAGCACGGGGCTAGCCGCCCGGCGACCACGGCCGGCACGGGCGCTAGCCGGCGGCGGCTATGGCCAGCACGGGGGCTAGCCGCCCGGCGGCAACGGCCAGCACGGGCGCTAGCCGCCGGCGGCCACGGCCAGCACGGGGGCTAGCCGCCCGGCGGCCACGGCCAGCACGGGGGCTAGCCGCCCGGCGGCCACGGCCAGCACGGGGTCTAGCCGCCCGGCGGCCACGGCCAGCACGGGGGCTAGCCGCCCGGCGGCCACGGCCAGCACGGGGTCTAGCCGCCCGGCGGCCACGGCCAGCACGGGCGCTAGCCGCCGGTGGCTACGGCCAGCACGGGGGCTAGCCGCCCGGCGGCCACGGCCAGCACGGGCGCTAGCCGCCGACGGCTACGGCCAGCACGGGGGCTAGCCGCCCAGTGGCCACGGCCAGCACGGGCGCTAGCCGGCGGCGGCTACGGCCAGCACGGGGGCTAGCCACCCGGCGGCCACGGCCGCAACCGGAGTCGGCTGCTCGGTTCCTTCGGCTTGTGCGTGTTTTTGCGTTCTTTTTAGTTTTCCGTAGGTTTTTCCTCGTGTAGAAAACGTTTCTAGCCGTTGATTTCGAGATGATTAATCTCGAACTTATTTTTTTTCCAAGGTTTCTCGATTAACAATTAGTCTCTCGAGGTTGCTCTAACATCTTTCATGTTTTTCCGAGACTTTCGGACATCGATTTCGTCTTGACCGATTTTGACCCCAACAGTTAGCCCCCAGCTAGCTAGGAGCCGTAGGGTTTGTAGGTCCTAGCTTGCGGTATGGTTCGTGAGGAAAGTATGGAGACGAAATCGTGTCGAAGGTCGGGGTGAATAGTCAAATCCTTGCCTATAAAGACTTGTGAATTCTTTACCATTCTTATTTCACCCAAGAATCTTAAGTTAATCTCTCTCTTGCAAATTCTCTCTCTACCTTTAAGAAAAGAATGACTTCAAGATCAAAATCCTCGAGGAAGCAGTCTCACTCGTCTTCGGATAGTTTCCATGCCGAGGAGAAAGTTCCGAAACCCGAGGTTCCAGAGATTGACAGGAGCGCGTATTGCGACGCCGTCTTCGGTTCTGATGCTCCCCTTCCCGTGATCCTGATTCCCCGGCGACCTCTGAGGGCGCGTAAGGAAACTGACTCGCCGAGCGAAGTATCCCCTGAATATCTCGGAACTCTTCGAGAGTTTTATGAGGTTCCGAAGGGAGTCATGTTCTCATTCCTCGTGGGAATGAGAGTTCGGAGCATCCTCCAAAGGGTTACTTTACTTGCTACGAGGCGTTTCTGACGCAATGCCGACTGTGGTTCCCAATCCCTGGAGTCATTGTTCAGGCTCTCGACCGTTTCGGAATCGTAATCAGCCAGCTGAACGTGCCGGCTTTGGAAAGCTGGCTTGGCGTTGTGATTTTGAGTTACGAGTTAGGGATGGACCTTAGCCCTGCTGACTTCGAAGGGTTGTGGAACTCCAAGACGACGAGCATCAATGGAGTATACTCCATGAAGGCGAGGACCAGTTTTTCGGTAATCCATGGAATCACCTCGCACGCCAAGGATTACGTTGACCGTTTCTTTTTCGTGAGGATAGATGGAGAGTTTGTCGAGGAAGGCTTTCTCCACCTATTCCCGACGGACTCGTTGTACCAACGAGGTAAGATTGTCGCATCCCCTTTCTTAGAATCCGAAAAGCGAGTACTGAACGTGTGTGTTTTATTTTTTTTTGTTCAGAGAACAGGTGTCTCGCGCATGTTCCTTCCAATCTTTCGACCAAGAGAGACATTTTTAGGACAATGCCTTGTTCCTGGAACTCCTTTACTCTTGAACGGATTCGAGGGGCGGTCGCGCTTCACCGATCGCGAGGCGGTACGCGACCCTGTGTCAATGATGGATCCTACGTTTTTACCCCTTCAAGGCGGAGGCGGAGATCTCGGAAGGATAAAGGGATTGCTTTCGAGGCCTCGTCGAGAAATGGTGAGCTGCCGAGATACGATCCTGACTTCACTACAGAGAATCAGGGTGTTCCTCCCCCGGGTGACTTCTTTGATGAACTCCCTCCGGCGTTTTCCCGTGACGAGTCTTTGGACAACGAGGAGAGGGACAAGGTGACTGCGGAGGGTGCTCGCTTGGTCAACGAGGTTTGTTTTCGAAACTTGAGTAAATACCCTTTTCTTTTTATTTGACCTCGACATCTTTGCAGGCCGTGAGAGTGTGGAACGCATCGATCGATGGAAGTTTCCGTACTGCCCGGCTGGCCCGTTTCAAAGCGGAGGAAACAGAAAGGGAATTCGCCAAGTATTGGTTGGAGGTGGAGGAGCAAAAACGCCGGCAAGCCGAGGTCCAGGCTCGAGCCCTCGTTCGTGCGGAAAGGAGCGGGCGGAGAAGAGCTGCCGCCGAGCTGAACCGAAGGGCCGAAATTTTCTCTACCGAATTCGAAGCGTACAAAGAGGCTCAGGACTTTGTAGGCGATTTTCGCGAGTTTCGTGGTTCGGTCGGTACTCTACACAAGATGCAGTGTGAGGGTTTCTCTCTTTCCGGCGAACTTGCCGCGATGGATGGCTCGATGGAATCTAGCCAATCCAATCAGCTTCAAACCAGACCTTGGCGACCAGGAGATCAATCTACACAGTCAGGTCTGACACAAATCTTTCTCAGAAACTTCTTGGAAGCTAAGTGTTTACTTTCTTCTTCTTATTCTGATATGGTGCTTGAAAATAAACAATTTGTGATGAAGTTAACCATCTTGAACCGGTACAGCCGAGTAGTCTTGTTTCTTTGTCACAGGAACTGAAACTGTTGGAGCAATCTGTCAGCACTGAACCAAAGGATAAGCATTATCAGCTTCCAAAGAGAGCAAGCACTGGTGAACGCTTAAGGACTTGTGTTCATGGAACATGGAACCATACATACTTGATGGAAATGGGTTCAGACCACCAAGGAAGTTTCTGTCCAAACTTTTCATTCACTGAATTTTCTTTGAATTTTAATTCCTTTGAATCTGATTTATTTCTTTTTGATACAGGTAAAATGGATTTGAGGACAAATCCTTTTGAAGAGGGAGAGTATGATGCACCCAAAATCCAGCACCTTCCTGCTTGGTTCATGGACACGGCCCAAGATGGTGACCTTGTCGACCAGCTAGACCTAGCCGAGGTTTTCTCATCAGATTATGCAATCTTGGATGAGCTGAATACTCAAGTGAGCTGGACTGACACTATCATGGACGAGCTGAGCTGGACTAACACTCACCCGGACGAGCTGAGCAAGTTGGTTCGATCTTCCGAGCTGGTTCGACCACCAAACCACCCGAGAAGCAACACAAACATACATTCATTGTTCGAAGCATATCTTCTAGACCATGATGTTTCTTCGCGTGAAACCACTTGGAGAATATGCTCAACTCAATTATGGAACTCCTCGAAGAAGAATCATATCAAACGGAGTTCAGATGAGGGAGTTATGCCATGTACAAATCAGGTGATGTTCAGTTCTCGCGAATTCAGACATGTGTGGATGGTCCCGCGTGTGTCCATATCCTTCCCAGCATGGTGTGCAAGACCTGATCATCACTGCAAGAACCTGGACACTCCATAAACCTGGACAGTCAATGAATCTCGCCAAGTCTCCCTCAATTTCCGAACTTTGACTAGTCTTGGTCAATTTTATATTTTCTATGCATTGTTTTCTGCACTTTTCTTTTATTCTCTTTGACTAGAAACACTATAAAATGTATCCCCTTTGTCATTGCAATACATCAACGAATTTTCTTTCTTTTATGAGTTTTTAATCTCTGTTCTTTGTCAAGAACATTTCTAGTTTCTTGGTGAGGTTATCTCCAAGTTTCGATCCTTCCTTTGTTGGACCGGTGCGTCACATCCGGCAACATTTGAAGTCTGGTAGTATCATCGGGCCTTCCGCAACCCGTTGTGTCACCGTTCATCCCACCAGTTCTTAATCCTTCCGGATCTGAGTCCATATCAACCTTACCGAAAGAGTGATCCCGATTTTTGTTCTATCACGTGGTATCAGAGCCACTCTTCCGGTAACTCTTTTTCTATCCATCTTTCTCATCTCTCCATTTCTTCAAAACACTTCTTCATCTATCTATCTTGAACCCGGGCCCCTCATTACCCCATAAAAAAAGATCTAAGTTTATGCAGTAAAAAAAAAAAATAAATAAAAAGAAAAGAACAGTTTATAGGAAAAAAAAAAGTTTCAAAGTTTGTTGTTTGTGGTGTGGTGGTGGAAGAGTAAGCCTGCTGGTCGAAGAGAAATCCGGCCTTTGAGGTGGTTAAGGCGGGTTCCCCTTTGAAATCTCTTATCTTTCTATCTTAAACCTTTGATCTTGCTTGGATTTGCCCATTGGAATTCTTTGATCTGTTCTCTTAGAACCTTGAGAAGAAACTGTGTGATCACCATAAATCTGAGAGAAAACACTTGCGTGGGTGAGATTAAACACTTGAGAGAGTGAGGAATTTTATCTACTAACTTTTGTGTTGAGATTTTCAGGTTACAATGTTTGGTCTTCACCGGAGAAGTAGCAAGGAGAAGTCTCCACGACCATCTGTCTCTCAAACTCCATTTAAATATTCTTTGAACAATTTTGATGAGTTTGTTAGTGTGCAGGAAAAGCCAAAGAGGAGGAGCAAGGAACAAGTCAAATCGTCCAAAGGAGAATCTGTTCCAAAAAGGCGATCTTTTCAGTTTGATGTCCAAGAGATCTGTGACAACTTTGAGAAGGGAATGATGCAAGCCCTCGAGGATATCAGCAAGAGCCACAAGAAGAGCACATCCACACGTGCACATATAGCTGAGCCATCCTTGTTCATCAGTGAGAAAACTCAAGGTGAATCTGAAAACCATTTTGAAAAGCTTAAAGATTTTTCAGATTCTTTACCCATTTATGATGAATCTGATGAAAAGCTAATTGAAAGCTTGATCACTTGTGAGGATAAATGTGATCTTCCTTCTCTTGAACCTGAGTTTGTGTTTGAGAATGAGCAAGCTAATGTAGAACTAACTATTTTGCAACCGGAGCTTCCGAGTAGTCTTGTTTTGTCTCCACAGGTTTTTGAGGAAGAGCCATTCAACCATCCACATCATGGACGACTTCCTGGCACTAGGACACCTTTGGATGATGATCTAGGTCCTATCTTTGATGAGGAGGACGACCCTGGTCCAGTCTTTGATGAGGAAGCAACAAGCATCACATCCATAGCTATGGAGAGTCATCTATGCTTTGATCCCGGCACATCTCCTCTCCCTTTTTCTCCTGATCTTCAAAAGCACAGTGAGAACTCTGATTTGTTTAATTCTCTGCATGTCATGTTTGTCAAGATTAGTTCTCATGATGTAACTCGTTTTGGTCTTGAAAGGATGAAAGAATTTTGTGTTTCGAAGTCTGTTTTTGAAAACATGATTAATTCTTTTAAAATCTTTAAACCTGATGAACTTCTTGATCATAACTGTTTTCAAAATGATAAAGGCATCAACTCTGAAATTATCTTGACCTTTGATCAGTTCTTGACACATAGCAAATGTTTTGATCTTTTTGAAGAAACTCTTGAGCTTGATTTGCAGCTGCCTGATTTCTATGCTAGAAAACCGTTTGACTCATTTGTTTTCAAAGGCATTGGCTTTGATCTGAGTTCTTATATTCATGCACTGATCACTGATAATTTATTTGCATCTTCTTGTGCCTTGGACGGAATTTTGGTTAAGAAGTTGCTGGAACATGAATCACTTAGAACTGAAAATGATTTTTGTGATCTTGATTCTTGTGATTATGTTTTGCAGCCTGATCTTGTGTGTTTTGAAACTGATAAAACTTGGCATATTTTGAGATCATCTCGTGATCAATGTGTTGTTTTGAGCCTTGATGATATTTTGGTTTACAACACATTCTTTGATAAGTCTCTTAAGTCTTTGATAAATGTTTCTCGATCTGAACTTAAGCTTGTGTGTTCAGATGTTGAGCATGATATGCACTTTCTGAAAATGTCTAATATTTTTGCATGTCTTAAAAAAATTCTGGTCTGTAACATCTATTTTGATGAGCATCTTAAAAGGCTGAAATGTGTGCTACTTGTTCTTGAAAAAGATATCTTGATTTTTGATTTGAACAAGTATCTCTCTTGCACATATGATCCTGGTCTTTTAGTGTTTGTTTTGAGTATCCAGGAAAGACAGGTTCAGCCTCTGAATGAAAGAATTGATCATACCCAACAGCCTGAGTTTTGGAGAAGCATTGTTGTCCAAACCGGCTACCTTGGAGATGCCAGCGACATAGGTTCAGTCCAAAAAAATGTCTCGGCGTCCAGAAGGTCTTTCGTCTTGACTAAAGTTTTCCTGGAAAGCCAACTCCCCAAGGTTTCACTGAGGCTTGGAATCACTTGAAAATCTTCACGGAGGAAGGAGTTATGAACTTTTCAAACAGGCGGTTTCCCAGTCCATCTATCTGCTAGTACCCAACTTTTGAAGCAGATTCAAGCCTTGTGAAGAAGCGGCCTGAGCCAAAGCCGATCATAGGATTTAAGATGAGTCTCACCTCTTTCCAGAAAGCTCAATATCAGGAAAAATGGCCACGAAATCATGAAGTTATGATCCATTCTCCAAAATCGGCCAAACCTATTCTACACTTGCTTCAATGGGAATCTAGCCAATCCAATCAGCTTCAAACCAGACCTTGGCGACCAGGAGATCAATCTACACAGTCAGGTCTGACACAAATCTTTCTCAGAAACTTCTTGGAAGCTAAGTGTTTACTTTCTTCTTCTTATTCTGATATGGTGCTTGAAAATAAACAGTTTTGTGATGAAGTTAACCATCTTGAACCGGTACAGCCGAGTAGTCTTGTTTCTTTGTCACAGGAACTGAAACTGTTGGAGCAATCTGTCAGCACTGAACCAAAGGATAAGCATTATCAGCTTCCAAAGAGAGCAAGCACTGGTGAACGCTTAAGGACTTGTGTTCATGGAACATGGAACCATACATACTTGATGGAAATGGGTTCAGACCACCAAGGAAGTTTCTGTCCAAACTTTTCATTCACTGAATTTTCTTTGAATTTTAATTCCTTTGAATCTGATTTATTTCCTTTTGATACAGGTAAAATGGATTTGAGGACAAATCCTTTTGAAGAGGGAGAGTATGATGCACCCAAAATCCAGCACCTTCCTGCTTGGTTCATGGACACGGCCCAAGATGGTGACCTTGTCGACCAGCTAGACCTAGCCGAGGTTTTCTCATCAGATTATGCAATCTTGGATGAGCTGAATACTCAAGTGAGCTGGACTGACACTATCATGGACGAGCTGAGCTGGACTAACACTCATCCGGACGAGCTGAGCAAGTTGGTTCGATCTTCCGAGCTGGTTCGACCACCAAACCATCCGAGAAGCAACACAGACATACATTCATTGTTCGAAGCATATCTTCTAGACCATCATGTTTCTTCGCGTGAAACCACTTGGAGAATGTGCTCAACTCAATTATGGAACTCCTCGAAGAAGAATCATATCAAACGGAGTTCAGATGAGGGAGTTATGCCATGTACAAATCAGGTGATGTTTAGTTCTCGCGAATTCAGACATGTGTGGATCGTCCCGCGTGTGTCCATATCCTTCCCAGCATGGTGTGCACGACCTGATCATCACTGCAAGAACCTGGACACTCCATGAACCTGGACAGTCAATGAATCTCGCCAAGTCTCCCTCAATTTCCGAACTTTGACTAGTCTTGGTCAATTTTATATTTTCTATGCATTGTTTTCTGCACTTTTCTTTTATTCTCTTTGACTAGAAACACTATAAAATGTACCCCCTTTGTCATTGCAATACATCAACGAATTTTCTTTCTTTTTATGAGTTTTTACTCTCTGTTCTTTGTCAAGAACATTTCTAGTTTCTTGGTGAGGTTATCTCCAAGTTTCGATCCTTCATTTGTTGGACCGGTGCGTCACATCCGGCAACATTTGAAGTCTGGTAGTATCATCGGGCCTTCCGCAACCCGTTGTGTCACCGTTCATCCCACCAGTTCTTAATCCTTCCGGATCTGAGTCCATATCAACCTTACCGAAAGAGTGATCCCGATTTTGGTTCTATCAGACTGTTTGGAGGAGAATGGAGAATCATGACTTTTCGGGAACTAACGACGTCTCGCGTTCCTCAAAGATATGATTTTCGTTTTCCGTAATGTTTATGCGTTGAGTAAGCATTTGAATTAAAGACTTTATAATGTAGAGTACATGTGAAAAGTATTTTTGCGGGAGTACAAGGATGTTTGTCCCCATCTTTCCCCCCCCCCCCTTTTTGGTGAGGGGGATAGTTGAACTCGTCGGGTTGTGACGAGCTGCCTACGTACCTCTTGCGAGGATCAAGCCATCTCGTAGTTCTGTTTCTATCGCGGTTGCTATGACTCCACGATTTCCGGCGCCTTGACTGTTTCAGCTAAGTCGGTGGTCGCGTTGGGAGTTAGGTCATCCGTTCTTTCGGCGATGGACTCGAGGATTTTCCCGTTATCCTGAGTTGTGGCCTGTTCGGACAAATCCGAGCTGTTCTTTGCTGAGTTCTCGGAGATACTCAGATGCTTCTTAGTTCGCTTCGGGTTAGCTACTGGGGCGTTCCGATTGCTGCGCAATTTATGTTCGGCCAGGAAGGAGAGTCGCGACTGTTTTTGGCTTCCCCAGATTACCGCTGTTCCAGTCGGTGTTGGAAACTGACGCTGAGATGGTAAGTGGACGGGACTGCCTTCATGGCGTTTATCCAAGGAGTTCCCATTATGGCGTTATAGATAGCCGGGTTATCCACTACCGCGAATTCGACGATCTTCGTGACTTCTTTAGCCATGACCGGGAGTCTGATTTTTCCGAGGGTCATGGACGTGACGCCCGAGAATCCAATCAACGGTCTTGGTTCTGGGATGACTTCTCCGAGTGGTATTTTCATCCTCTGCAGAGTGTCGCGGAACATGATGTTGACCGTGCTTCCTGTGTCGATGAGGATGCGGCCGACTTCGAGATCCTGAATCACCAAGTCGATGACCAGAGGATCGTAGTGGGGTTTATCGAGTCCGACCGTATCCTGTTCCTCGAAGATGATTGCGTGATTGGGAACGTCGTCCTCTGGACACCATCCGGGGCTTTTTCGGCTCTCCGTCCGTAGGCTTTGATCGACGAAACGGAGTCCTGGTAAAAATGCGATCTTCCGATGATCATGTTGATCCTTTGGCGGTTGTTGTTGTTTCCTTCGCCGTCTTGTCTCCGTCCGCGTTTTTCGCCCGATTGAGTTCCAGGAGCGTTATTCTCGGGATTGACTCCGTCGGTCTTCGGCGGACGGTCAGAATCTAGGAGCATGTCTTTCACGCTCCTGACTGTTGCTAGTTCGCCGGCAAGCAGCTTCGTAATGAGTCTAGCGCCGAGGACTTTGCAGTTGGCGGTGGAGTGACCTCTCGTCTGATGGAACTCGCAGCTGGAATTGTCCTTGTACGAGTTCCGCGTCCAAGTGTTTCCGGCGGTCCTTCCTTGTTCGGAATTGACGGCGTAGTTATGTTCGCCTTGGACGTCTTCCCCTTCGTGATGGACGTACTTGTCGTTACGAGAGGTTTTCTTCTTGCCGGACGCTTTCTGCGGTCCATGCTTTTGCGCTAGGACTTTCATCTCTTCTTCCATGATGATGAAATCCGTCGCCTTGTGGAGAGTGTCCTGGATGGTGCGTGGCCTCTCCAAAGAAATCCACTTTCGGAATTTCGATTTGTACCAGAGGTTTTTTTCTCAGGGCGTCGATGGCGACTCTGTCGCTGAGACCTGTTACCCTGGACATCACGAGTTTGAACCTCCTTATGTAGTCGCGGAGCGGTTCATCTTCCTTTTGAATTAGACTCCAAAGGTCTACGTCGGAAGTTTTCATGTCCATGAACATGGAGTTTCTCGACGAATAGGAGACAGCAGCCGACGTCCTTTTCCCGCTCCGGAAGTTTAGACCTCGCTATCGCAATCTGGAAGGACTGCAGATGTGCCTTCGGATCTGTGGTTCCGTCGTAGGTGGGAAGCTTTATTTTCCCGGGATCTGAGACTCGTGCGTCCGTGATTCGAGAGGTGAACGGAGTCTTTCTCGATTCCTCGAGGAGCAGGTCGATCTCGGGGCAGTGCTGGTTGCGTGGTGAATCTGCGATTTTACCGCTTTCACCTCGGCTGCAGTTTTTGCGATGTACTCGCGCAAATCATGGATCTCGTTGGCGCCGTTCGCGCTCCTTTGTCTACGTTGGCTGCGATAGGCCCGAGTCTGGTCTCTAGCCAACCTCTCTTGCTCTGACCAGTAGAGGTCTTCTTCCTCTTCTGTCATGGGTTTTTCGAAGGCTGCCGCCAGTCGAGCTGACTGACTTCGGGTCCTTCTGTGGTGGATGTCGGCGTCTTCGTCGGACAGATCCGATTGATCGCTGATATCCAGATTGATTCTTTCGACGTCGTCTCCTTCGTTTTCCCTTGCGGGAGGTGGGAGGTTATCCGTCGTTTTCTTCTGCCCCGCCGGAGTGGTATCGTCAGGGATGAGTTCCGGGGATTTTCTCGGGGCATCTTTTTCTTGGTCTCCGGCAGTTCCGAAGTCGAGCCTCCTGACACGCCTCACCTTGGTGGATCCGCGCGGGAGTTTGCTTTTCGCTGTTAAGGTATTGACCTGTTTAGCGAGTGAAGCCATTAGTTTCTCTTGTTCTTCCGACCGTTTCTGGGCAGTGGCGAACAGTTCCTTCACCTGGTCCAGCATCGCGGTGTTTGCTTCGGCAGTGACCGTCGATACGTTTCCGGCAGGAGTCTTCTCAGCGTTGGCACTGGCGGCTGGTCCGTCGTGCGTTTGCTTGTCTTTTTCCGCGTTAGCAGACATGCTTAACTGGGCGTGCGTAGTTGCGAGAAAGATAAATCCGTGTATCCCCCTCCTTCTAGAGCCAAACTGTGGGAACCGAAATTCGCACTGTCGATTTTAGTTAAGTTTAAACGTAGGAAAACTAAGTTGACCTAGTTTTCCCCGAGGATCCCGGCTATCTGCTGAGGCACGCACGACGAAGTTAATACGAGTTTAGTTTGGGAATAAATACGTAAAATAAAGAGAGCAAAAGAAAGAATCTTATTTCCGAATTCGCGGAGAGCGTTTGAACAACAGGTCGAGATCTCGGCCGCAAGAGCTGTCGATCGTCGCTAGTCTCAAAACCTAGATCTAACCTAGTTGAGTCGCAGCTCGCTAAAAAGGAAATAAAAGCCTAAGTTCTAAGTTGCTCTAGAGTGGTTTCTTTCTTCTGATTTCGGATCCCCCTTCCTCTGCTCCTAGCCTTGCTTATATACTCCCATATGACGGTCTATTCTTGATGGGCTGAGTCTGCCGCGAGCTGAGCTTTTTCCATTTTCGTCGCCCTTCGTGTTTATCGGGGAAATTGACATTTATCCTTTCGGAAATTTGACATTTATCCTTCCGGAAGTTTAACATTTATCTTGTTATGTGAAGATAATTGTAAACCGTCGTATCTATCTTTTAGAAAATCGTAAATGGGCCGTCCGATCGGGTTTGGTCCCTTTCGGGCCGTCTTCCGGACTTCCGTTGTTTTCTACGATTTCTTTGAAAGAATGCTCCTACTTGGATGTCGAGTCTTTCGGAAGATCTTCGATCCATTGCTGAGGCGAATGGTGTTTTAAGATAACCATCACCAATTTATACGAAGTCTTTCTGTCCGTTGACGTCTTACGGGTCTCCAAAATCTTGGAGCAGGAAAAGGAGTTTTGTTTGCGGGATCTCGGAAAGTCGCAAAACACGGATTTCTGGCGACCCGGGGGCCTAGAACTTACGCACGAAGACTAGCCGCCCGACGACCCGAGCCAGCACGGGGCTAGCCGCCCGGCGACCACGGTCGGCACGGGCGCTAGCCGCCGGCGGCTACGGCCAGCACGGGGGCTAGCCGCCCGGCGGCCACGGCCAGCACGGGCGCTTGCCGCCAGCGGCCACGGCCAGCACGGGGGCTAGCCGCCCGGCGGCCACGGCCAGTACGGGCGCTAGCCGCCGCGGCTACGGCCAGCACGGGGGCTAGCCGCCCGGGGGCCACGGCCAGCACGGGCGCTAGCCGCCGGCTGCTACGGCCAGCACGGGGGCTAGCTGCCCAGCGGCCACGGCCAGCACGGGCGCTAGCCGCCGGCGGCTACGGCCAGCACGGGGGCTAGCCGCCCGGCGGCCACGGCCGCGACCGGAGTCGACTGCTCGGTTCCTTCGGCTTATGCGTGTTTTTGCGTTCTTTTTAGTTTTCCGTAGGTTTTTCCTCGTGTAGAAAACGTTTCTAGCCGTTGATTTCGAGATGATTAATCTCGAACTTAATATTTTCCAAGGTTTCTCGATTAACAATTAGTCTCTCGAGGTTGCTCTAACATCTTTCATGTTTTTCCGAGACTTTCGGACATCTATTTCGTCTTGACCAATTTTGACCCCAATAAAATATACTTCATTAAATATTATACTATTACGTAGTTGTAAAGTAATTCACCTTCCAAATACATATTGGTCATAAATGGTGTTTCCAGCAAGTTGAGATTATATATGCAAGGTCCACACAATCAAACTACTTTTTATTGATTGAATGTTAATAAATATGATTGATGTTAGTAGGAAATTTATTTGCAATCAATTTGGCTTTGTAAATACAATTATTAAGATCTTATGTAATAGGTACAAAAGAATAAATTTAAAACATTCAAAATATTTTTTAGGCACAATATAGTGGTGAAGTAATTCACCTTCTTTGTATACGACAAATCAATGATCTTATGGATATTAGAGAAAATGATATAAGAAAGATCAAGATCTCTAATACAAAACTTAGTAAAAACCAATGGGATCTTAGATTAAAACAAATCTTATTAATTATTCGATAAATACGACAAATTAGGAAATAACATATAGCAAACTTCAAATCTCAAAATTTGGTGCCCATGATTTAGCTTTTGAATCTCAAACAAAGTTACGAACATCACAGCAATATGAAGACTTTAGATTTACTACTTGAAGTATTTGTTTGTTATTCTCCATCCAATACATAAACTTGGATTTATCTTGTTCATCGTGGATTTCGACTGAATGTTGCTCTGTGTGTGTAAATTCCATCATATTGTGATATCGATGTCTATGATGGACTTCAATCTCTGTATGATTCTGAACTTTTTCGTAAACCTGTCAAATATGGTACGACAGGTTATTCCCTCGAAGTACTCCAAACGTATAATTCATAGTAAATATTTTATAAGATAAAAAGCACTTACATAACAATAGGAAGACTGTGAAGTTTTAACATGATCAAATATGCATAATTCCTAAAAGAAAAAAAAAACATGAGTCCTTAACTATAAAAATGTAATATTCACCATAAATGTTTGGATCTCGAGTTCGAGCAAACCTGTGTAGAAATTGACCAACTATATTTGCCCGGCTGCATGTTAAGCTAAGAATTTAGTATCGCTACGTTTGCCGAAAGATTTTAAGTTTCTTGATTTATATAGTTAGGTTTACACTAATGGGACCTTAGGGTTTCCAGTTTTAAAGGCCCTCTTCATTATATTTGGGGTTAAGTTATATTTTAGTTCGCATTAATATAATGTCCTTTTACTTCGTATTATTTCGTATAAAACCTAATAAGGGAAATCGGTTCGATTATCATTTTAACAATGCGATGATCCTGATTCCTGAACAATAGTTTTATTTGTTCGGTTTACATGTATTAAGATATTATTTTATTTTTTCGGTTTAAGCATTTGCTGATGTTGATATCAGATTGACCATCAGATTACACGTATTAATACAATCAGAGGACATTGAAGAAAAGTTTAGTAGCTTTATGGAAAAATCGAATAAATATTCCAATTGGTTTTCGTATTTCTTCTGTTCATTGAAGAAAATTTTAACAAATTATAGCTTGAAATATCCTAACAAATTAATGTAAATATAATTCCACACCTAATGTTTTCCACACCTAATTTAATTCTATAACTACTAAAATATCAAAGCATCACAGTCTTAGAACTTTTTATCATTACACCAAGTGTAACTGATGATCAATCCCTCTAATAAATCTTAAAGGGCATCGAAACTAAACTAGCTAAACCGAATAAATCCTGGAAGAATGTTATTAAGACATTTAAACGATGCCTAAGAGGTTAATCAAAATATGAAATATTGCACTGATCCATGTCCACAAAAAAGAAATTTAGCATAAGGAACAATAAGTTTAGTTCCACAAAATAAGATGATTTCAAAACTGGTTCACAGAACCAGATGATAAAAACCGAAATCAGTAGCCGAATGAACACATAAGCTTAAACATTCGAAACATGGAGAGATTATTCAAGCAAAGAGGTTAATCAGACATTTGTGGCTCACCCAATCTGATCCAATCAACGTCAGGAATCTTAATCCTATCCATCTTCTCCTTTGCGAGAACAAGCTCAGTCTCAAGTAACTTCTTCTCCTTCGTCATAGAGGCCAGATTGAAGAGTTCCTTGAGTAACTCTAATTTACCTAGAATGCGATACACTTCACGCTCTTCATCATGCCTTGCTGTGATTGCTTCCAATCGGTTCTGATACACAAAGAGCAGGCCTCGGTAGCGCTCCCTAGTGGCAATCATTCCTTTGTTGAAAGCCTCTTGAAGGTTTTTACGACTGTGTTCTTCAACCATCGGTGTATTGAGATTAAGATCCCTGTTGAATTCCATCGCGAGATCTTGTCTTGCATATGTACAAAAGAATTTGCATTAACATATATTTCAGATGTAAAAAGAGACAAAGCTATAGTAACACTAAAATCAATCTATTTAGTCAGATCCTCAAAATTATAGAATAGAATAAAATCGTTAACTAAATCCCAATCCTTATTATATATAACCCTACAAAGATGATTGTAATGTATTGTCGAATAAACATATACACATAATTTATGAATCTAAGAAACCGTGATTCGATAATAGAATAAGTGACTGATGATCTACATGTGTTGATAACATAAAATAGAAAACAAAATCTTACCAAATGATATATCCAGGTTAAGAGAGAATTGTAGAGAAAACGTCGGAGAAGAAGACTGATATTAGGTTTGGTAAGATAATAATAAAGTTAAAAAAGTGTATATAGAAAGACCACCGATTCCCATATAATGCCTTTCCATTTGCCCTTTAAAGACTCATCCAATTAGATTTGAATACAATATTTATTTAATGCATTTTTTTTGAAAAAATGAAAGTTTGATTTATTACGAACCGCAAAAGGTATTTGATCAATTTGATATTTTGGATGGTAAAAAATATTTATTAAGAACCCCAAATCGAAGCTAAATCTTTGTTGAAGTTCAATCGATTATATTTGATTTGTCTTTGAAAACTATAATTTCCTATCTCTTACGATGTAATTATACAAAGATGATTTATATTTCCTTAGATATAGATATTCGACACTATTAACAGAAACAATTATTTTTAATGAAATAAATAAGACATGGTCACGCATATAGTTAGCTTGTAAAAGGAATGTTAAATTATTGCCTGTCAAATTTAGGTAGATACGTTTCCATATTTTTGCATGCGATTTAATATCGAAAAAATTAATAACTCTTGAAAATTGTCCATACTGACATGTCAAAATCTTTCAACATATCTGCAAATAAAGTTTAAAAGATATCAAACAGATCATCATTACCATACCTCGATTGCATATTTGACAATACAATCACCTAGACTCTATTAACTTGATACACAAATAATTTCATTTAAAATATTTGTATTTATAGTTCGGATTATATTGTAAGATCTCAAAATTTATTAACTTATGATTATGAAAAATTTAAGTATTAATTGAAGACACAAAAAGGTAATTAAATCTTACATTCAATTGCAACTAATATCTCAAGATGTTAAAAACGGAAACTTATAATTAAAAAATAACTTTGTTATATTATGTAAAGAATATATAACCAAATCAATTATCAAGTTCATACTATATCAAATAATTTTGTTTAATTGGCAATATCACCTTGAAAAATGTGAAAGTCTGCACAATCTGTCCAACTACTATATCTAACAATATACGTTAATATTTATCCTTTCTATGCAAAAATCATGATTAATTTGATAAATAGCTTTCTAACTATAGAAACAACCTAAAAGAAAGTCTAACTAAGACATGCTAATGAATTATAATCTATGCAATAACAAACACAAAAAATAGATAACCGAATAGATTATAAGCACAAATAATTAGTTGAGTTTAATTTCCGACCACAAAGAAAGGAAAACTGGTTTGAAAAACCAGAAAATAAGTTCCGAAACACATAAACATAATATTAAAACAACATTAAAAGTTTTAAACTTGGAGAGATTGAGGAACCGCCGAGATTAGTCAAACATCTGTGGCTCACCCAACTTGTACCAATCGATGTAAGGAACCTCGACATCAGACACCTTCGCCATAGCAAGTACAAGTTTGGACTCCAACTTCTCTTTCAGATCAGTGAATTCAGCCTCATTGAAGAGTTCTTGAATGAGTTCCAATTTACCTTCTGTTTTCGAGACTTCAATCTCTGCATCATGTTTCTTCATGAGGTCATCTTGTAGTTGCTTGCACATGAAGAGTTTGGCTCGGTAATGCTCAGTTGTCTCCACCCGGCCTTTGTTGAATGCCTCTTCTATGGTTGAACCATAGTCTTCAACCATGGGAGCCTTCATTTTAAGATCCTTGTTGGTAGCCATGTTATAGATCTTGTTCTGCATGTTATCGTAAACAGCAATGGTTAGAAAAATAAAATGATCTAAATGAAACAACCAATAATAACCATTTGCTTACATAAGATGAGTAAATTCTAAAATACTATAACAAACAAACTCGATGAAAACCCCTGAAAAATATTTAAGCATTTGCCAAATCAAAATTATAATAACCCTAGCAAGATCAATATGCGTAACCTACATAACAAAAATAAAATTGATGGCTACAAAACCTATCTAAACTCCTTTCTTTATGAATCGATCAACAGTTTTTCATAGAAGGAACCAAAAGAAATATACAGTTTATGAATAGAAATATACATAACAGAATATACAGAAAAATAAAAATGATGGCTACAAAACCTAACGAAATATACAGTTTATGAATCGATCAACAATTTTTCATAGACAGAAAAGGAAAAGCTAAAGAGAAAGAGAACTTACTTGCGTAATATTTGGAGAGACAAAAACAAGCGAAGAAGAAAAATGATAGATTTGGGAAGTTTCTTGGTCAGTGTACAGTTTATATAGAAGAAGAAAGGATCGAAGGGTCGTGACTTTTCACATGACAACTGGACCTCGTTGAAAATCCAGTAACCGCAATACATTTTCGTTAATAGCATTATAAGTATTTGGGCTTCAGTTTGTAGTTAGTTCGATATAGATCATGGGCTAAGTGTATTAGAATGTAAGACCACCCTAAACCGGTTCAAGTTTTTCCTAAACATTTATGAATGTCAGTCGATTAAATTATGAACCAAGACATGTCTATAAAAATAAAATCATATGAAAAATTAATTCACAATTACACAATATAAAATCCGATAACATAGATTACCATATGAAAACATTTGAAAGATATACATGGAATTAATTCATAACAGAACCAACATAAAAAACAATTTCATAGATTCATAGCAGAGTAGTAAAAATTATATATTCACTCTCGACTAACAATCTTTTTATGACAATTAGTAAACCATGGATACTGAGATTTAAACAACCGTGGATAGCATAATTAATTCATAGGAGATTTGCTTATAAAAAATATAAAAATTTCATAGATTCATAGGATATTTCCTTATAAATTATAAATCTTCACTCTTGAAGTATAATCTCTTACTCACAATTAGTAAACCATGGATAGTAAGATTTTAACATCCGTGGATAGAAAAATAGTAACAATCTCAATGATATAATGCAATATTCATAAAAGAGTTTCCAACGAAGGTTTAAATAAATAAAAACCTTTAAACAAACGTACTTAAGCAAATTGTAAAAGTGATAATAAGAAAATAGAACCAAGACAAAGCCACGACAGTATATAGTAACGAAACATTAGATATCTTAGACATTAGCTATCTTACTCTCCCTTGACTTTCTTTAGAAAAAGTTTCTTGTTCACGGAGTGTTGATCCTCAATGCTACTCTCTTGTTCATCTTGGCTTTTTCTTTTAGACAAAGGAGTTACTGATAAACCACCTGAACCAGAAGAAATATCATCTGAAGACCGCAGCATTAGGACCTGGAAAAAAAAAGTATACCCGATCAGTATTATGATAATGTAACAATTAGTTGTACGATACACACCAATCAGTGTAATACATGTTTAACTGGCAAAGCAGAAAATTCCTCAATCATTTCACGGTCAGCAGTAGCCATTCGGACAACATACTGAGAGCTCTTTCCTTTGATGTTATCAGCATCAACTGAAACCTCAAAAATGATTTTCTTGCCAAAAAGGTCGCTAACTGCTTCTGGTAACAAGTCTTCATCTAGATTCTACAAGTACAAAGAGAAAAGTGATACAAATAAATTTTACCTTCAAAATATATATATTACTATTTAAATTATACGGTACCTCATCATAGAGTTCAGCGGCAGAACGACGCACAAGCACTTGAGCATTGCCATCAAACAAAAGAAAGTTTGCCTCACCGTAATCGTTTTTAACGTGGACAATTAATTTAAACATGAGTTACAATTTCGGTTTAATGTCAGATAATAACTGGATGAATTATCCAATAATTAAATATAATATACCATGATTCAGAAGAGTAGAAAATACATTTATATACATTTAAAAAAGGACGCGTTCAATGCAATACCCGGAATGACATCAATGTGTTCTTTATCACATGTATTGCAGAAGAACAAGGGACGGTTATCATCATCAACATTGGTTGTAGGCAATACTTTTTTGTTGTGGTATTTGCAACTTAGATATTGCCAACCACGTTCAGTATCTATGTTTTCAATAGTCCCCATAGTGACAAAAGTCCCAACCTATTCAACAGGACAACATGTTAGGATCAGTATATAGAAATTCATATTTTCCTTAAAAAATATCAATAATAGGAAATGTCTAACCAGAGTACTATCAACGATATCTCTCTGTGGGGTGGTTATGCTCACCCAACTTGTACCTATCGATGTAAGGAACCTCGACATCAGACACCTTCACCATAGCAAGCACAAGTTCGGACTCCAACTTCTCTTTCAGATCAGTGAATGCATCCTCAGTGAAAAGTTCTTGAATGAGTTCCAATTTACCTTCTGTTTTCGAGACTTCAAGCTCTGCATCATGTTTCTTCATGAGGCCATCTTATAGTTGCTTGTACATGAAGAGCTTGGCTCGGTAATGCTCAGTTGTCTCCATCCGGCCTTTGTTGAATGCCTCTTCTACGGTTGAACCATAGTCTTCAACCATGGGAGCCTTCATTTTAAGATCCTTGTTGGTAGCCATGTTATAGATCTTGTTCTGCATGTTATCAAAAACAGTAATGGTTAGAAAAATAAAATGTTCTAAATGAAACAACCAATAATAACCATTTGCTTACATAAGATGAGTAAATTCTAAAAATACTATAACAAACAAACTCGATGAAAACTCCTGAAAAATATTTAAGCATTTGCCAAATCAAAATTATAATAACCCTAGCAAGATCAATATGCGTAACCTACAAAACAAAAATAAAAATGATGGCTACAAAACCTATCTAAACTCCTTTCTTTGTGAATCGATCAATAGTTTTTCATAGAAGGAACCTAACAAAAAATACAGTTTATGAATCAAAATATACATAACGGAATATACAGAAAAATAAAAATGTTGGCTACAAAACCTAACGAAACATACAATTTATGAATCGATCAACAGTTTTTCATAGACAGAAAAGGAAAAGCTAAAGAGAAAGAGAACTTACTTGCGTAATAGTTGGAGAGACAAAAACAAGCGAAGAAGAGAAATGATAGATTTGGGAAGTTTCTCGGTCAGTGTACAGTTTATATAGAAGAAGACAGGATCGAAGGGTCGTGACTTTTCACATGACAACTGGACCTCGTTAAAAATCCAGAAACCGCAATACATTTTCGTTAATAGCATTATAAGTATTTGGTCTTCAGTTTGTAGTTAGTTCGATATAGATCATGGGCTAAGTGTATTAGAATGTAAGACCACCCTAAACCGGTTCAAGTTTTTCCTAAACATTTATGAATGTCAGTCGATTAAATTATGAACCAAGACATGTCTATAAAAATAAAATCATACGAAAAATTAATTCACAATTACACAATATAAAATCCGATAACATAGATTACCATATGAAAACATTTGAAAGATATACGTGGAATTAATTCATAACAGAACCAACATAAAAAAACAATTTCATAGATTCATAACAGAGTAGTAAAAATTAAATAAATAAAAACCTTTAAACAAACGTACTTAAGCAAATTGTAAAAGTGATTATAAGAAAATAGAACCAAGACAAATCCACGACAGTAGATAGTAACGAAACATTAGATATCTTAGACATTAGCTATCTTACTCTCCATTGACTTTCTTTAGAAAAAGTTTCTTGTTCACGGAGTGTTGATCCTCAAGGCTACTCTCTTGTTCATTTTGGCTTTTTTTTTAGACAAATGAGTTACTGATAAACCACCTGAACCAGAAGAAATATCATCTGAAGACTGCAGCATTAGGACATGAAAAAAAAAGTATACTCGATCAGTATTATGATAATGTAACAATTAGTTGTACGATACACACCAATCACTGTAGTACATGTTTAACTGGCAAAGCAGCAAATTCCTCAATCATTTCATGGTCAGCAGTAGCCATTCGGACAACATACTGAGAGCTCTTTCCTTTGATGTTATCAGCATCAACTGAAACCTCAAAAATGATTCTCTTGCCAAAAATGTCGCTAACTGCTTCTGGTAACAAATCTTCATCTAGATTCTACAAGTACAAAGGGAAAAGTGATACAAATAAATTTTACCTTCAAAATATATATATTACTATTTAAATTATACGGTACCTCATCATAGAGTTCAGCGGCCGAACAACGCAAAATCACTTGAGCATTGCCATCAAACAAAAGAAAGTTTGCCTCACCGTAATCGTCTTTAACGTGGACAATTAATTTAAACCTGAGTTACAAATTCGGTTTAATGTCAGATAATAACTGGATGAATTATCCAATAATTAAAAATAATATACCATGGTTCAGAAGAGTAGAAAATACATTTATATACATTTTAAAAAGTATGCGTTCAATGCAATACCTCGGAATGACATCAATGTGTTCTTTATCACATGTATTGCAGAAGAACAAGGGACGATTATCATCATCAACATTGGTTGTAAGCAAAACTTTTTTGTTGTGGTATTTGCAACTTAGATATTGCTAACCACGTTTAGTATCTATGTTTTCAATAGTCCCCAGAGTGACAAAAGTCCCAACCTATTCAACATGACAACATGTTAGGATCAGTATATAGAAATTCATATTTTCTTTAAAAAATATATCAATAATAGGGAATGTCTAACCAGAGTACTATCAACGATATCTCTTATTGTTAGCCTCTCGTTAAGAACAAAAAACCGGGCACGAACAGATGTAGCACTAACAACAGACCATTGGCTACTATCTTTGTTTGTAATAGCAAGTGAATCATCAGAAACACTGCATAAATAAAAATACATAATTTTTCATTAGTAAAAAGTAAAATATCACATTAAAAAAAACATAACTAAATATTATGTGTTACGTACCAAGCTTTAAACTCATCAACCAATGAACACGTTGGGTTTAGCAAAATGTGGGTGGAATTAAACCCGCTAGATATGGAGTAAACCCATGTACAACATTCATCTTATTATATCCTATGCGAGTAATAATTAGAAACCTTAGCAAAGTCTCATTACATACCTTTTCACTCTTTAACGGAACAGAACCTGATAACACAAATAATCATTATGGACATGTTACTCATACTGTAGTCGTATACTTGTTTAGCATAACCACCCCACAGAGTACACATCATCTTCACAATACTGTATAATAAAAACTCATCATAAAAAGTAGAGTTTGGATACTTAACAAAAAAAACCACAATAAAAATAAAAACTTCAGCTTACCTATGGTCACGTAGCTCGATCAAAAGCCTCATGTCATCTTTTCCTTTAATGCTTTTGTTTTCCAAACGACCCAAAGTTGACTATTTGGCCAATAACATCTACGATACACAATCTTAAAAAATAAGAACAAATTTAACATAACGGCAACGACATTTAATTGTGTAAAAAACTGACTCACCAACTAAGCAGTTGCTATCAATATTTCCTTCCAGAGTATCGGTAAAGTCCGCAAAATTCTTTTCAGGAACTTCACTTGGAAACTCATCAACTTTTCCAACATAAGTGGTTGGATAGAAACCAATTTTCTACGGATGTGGAGTTATACGATATTCACCAATTGCATCGAAGACCTTGAACAACTGGACAACAATTACATCTCCCTCATGTAGCTTGTCACCATATTTTTTATGAGTTGTTCACCAACTGAAGCATGAATTCTTGTCCCCTGAGTACCATTTAAAAGATTTGGTATATTACTAATCAGTACATATAAATGTTAGGACTATTCGGTTAAGAGAGGAATATTTAAACAATATCAGTAATAATATTAGTTATAACTCAAACCAAAATGAAAATGTTAGGATTATGAGTAATAAACAATATTAGAAATAAACAGTAAACAAAATCTTAACAAAACTGTGTGATCTTCACTTACTTCTTTATCAGCAAAAACCATTTAATTGTGTTTCCTGACTTTTTGTTGTAGTTCTTCCACAACCGAATAATCCTAACTTCAATACGGGACGTATCTTTACGGTGTTTTAATTCTCGAACCAAAGAAACAATATTTTTTGAGGCTGCGACCATTGCCATTTTCCTTTCAAAATAGAAGAATTGTTGTTTTGCTTGAACGCGATTTTGTACTCTATATATAGTCTTGTGATGGCGAAGCGTAATCGTCTTTAACGTGGACAATTAATTTAAACCTGACTTACAATTTCGGTTTAATGTCAGATAATAACTGGATGAATTATCCAATAATTAAATATAATATACCATGGTTCAGAAGAGTAGAAAAATACATTTATATACATTTAAAAAAGTACGCGTTCAATGCAATACCCGAAATGACATCAATGTGTTATTTATCACATGTATTGCAGAAGAACAAGGGACGGTTATCATCATCAACATTGGTTGTAGGCAATACTTTTTTGTTGTGGTATTTGCAACTTAGATATTGCCAACCACGTTCAGTATCTATGTTTTCAATAGTCCCCAGAGTGATAAAAGTCCCAACCTATTCAAGAGGACAACATGTTAGGATCAGTATATAGAAATTCATATTTTCTTTAAAAAATATCAATAATAGGAAATGTAACCAGAGTACTATCAACGATGTCTCTTATTGTTAGCCTCTCGTTAAGAACAAAAAACCGGGAACGAACAGATGTAGCATTAGCAACAGACCATTGGCTACTATCTTTATTTGTAATAGCAAGTGGATCATCAGGAAGACTGCATAAATGAAAAATACATAATTTTTCATTAGTAAAAAGTAAAATATCACATTTAAAAAAACATAACTAAATATTATGTGCTACGTACCAAGCTTTAAACTCATCAACCAATGAACACGTTGGGTTTAGCAAAATGTGGGTGGAATTAAACCCGCTAGATATGGAGTAAACCCCTATACAACATTCATATTATTATATCATATGCGAGTAATAATTAGAAACATTAGCAAAGTCTCATTACATACCTTTCCACTCTTTAACAGAACAGAACCTGATAACACAAATAATCATTATGGACATGTTACTCATGCTGTAGTCGTATACTTGTTTAGCATAACCACCCCACAGAGTACACATCATCTTCACATTACTGTATAATAAAAACTCATCATAAAAAGCAGAGTTTGGATACTTAACAAAAAAACCACAATAAAAATAAAAACCTCAGCTTACCTATGGTCACGTAGCTCGATCAAAGGTCTCATGTTATCTTTTCCTTTAATGCTTTTGTTTTTCAACGACCCAAAGTTGATTATTTGGCCAATAACATCTACAATACACAATCTTAAAAAAAATAAGAACAAATTTAACATAACGGCAACGACATTTAATTGTGTAAAAAACTGACTCACCAACTAAGCAGCTGCTATCAATATTTCCTTCCAGAATATCGGTAAAGTCCGCAAAATTCTTTTCAGGAACTTCACTTGGAAACTCATCAGCTTTTCCAACATAAATGGTTGGATACGAATGTGGAGTTGTACGATATTCACCAATTGCATCGGAGACCTTGAACAACTGGACGACAATTGCATCTCCCTCATGTAGCTTGTCACCATATTTTTTTATGAGTTGTTCACCAACTGAAGCATGAATTCTTGTCCCCTGAGTACCATTTAAAAGATTTGGTATATTACTAATCAGTACATATAAATGTTAGGACTATTCGGTTAAGAGAAGAATATTTAAACAATATCAGTAATAATATTAGTTATAACCCAAACCAAAATGAAAACGTTAGGATTATGAGTAATAAACAGTATTAGTAATAAACAGTATTAGTAATAAACAGTAAACAAAATCTTAACAAACTGTGTGATCTTCACTTACTTCTTTATCAGCAAAAACCATTTCAATGGTGTTTCCTGATTCTTTGTTGTAGTTCTTCCACAACCGTATAATCCTAACTTCAATACGGGACGTATCTTTACGGGGTTTTAATTCTCGAACCAAAGAAAAAAAAAATTTTGAGGCTGCGACCATTGTCATTTTCCTTTCAAAATAGAAGAATGGTTGTTTTGCTTAAACGCGATTTTGTACTCTATATATAGTCCTGTGATGGCGACGCGTAGTAACGACCCAAAGAATATTACTTGCGAGACTTGCGCAAGTAATTGGTTATACTAAGGTATGTAAATTAAATTACGTTTGATTAAAGGAAACATATTAAATTTGTAATGTTAAAAACGATTATGCATATTATATGATGCGAGACTTGCGCAAGTAATGTGTATAAATAAGGTATGTTGATAATAATAAGTTTCCTAATTAGATATAAAGCGTATTATGCAATTAAGACATTTAATGATTAGTCGACATTTATTAAGATTCTTCCGCAAGTTATAATTAGTGTGATTAACAATTAATGTGATTTTCCAATTAGTAGCTCGATTAGAAAAATAAATCAAAAAGAAAATTACAAAAATTCGACCAATAGAATCGCTAGATTTTTCGTGAGAAGTTCTGTATGATCGCCATGTGGCAAATGTACTTCTCTTTTAATATATAGGAGGATTATGTATATTCTTAAATGACAGAATATTTCTTTTTCTTTTCTTTGAAGATAAACTTATATATTATAATATGATCTTTTCTTGAGTTCATCTCCTTGGGTTATTCTGTATTTTTTTTTTAAAAAAGAAACAAGGTTTACCAACCAATAGAAATTGACTTATTTTTGGGTTCACCCCTAGAGTGAACCTAGAGGTTCACCCAACCAATAGGAATCACTCATTTTATAATTAATATCTTTTAAAAAAGGAAACAAAATATTATCAAATTATATTATGTTTTTAAAATAAAAAATGTTAAAAATAAATAAAAATAGTAATATATGCAACAAAAAAAAATTAAAAAATATTTTAACTCGGTCATCAAAACACTAAACCCTAAACTCTAAACTCCAAATTAAAAACAATAAACACTTAATCTTAAAAATACCAAATATTTAATCTTAAAAAGAGTTTAGGTTTATCCAAGGGTTTAGGATTTAGAGTTAGGATTTAGGTTTTAGTATTTCGATAACGGCGTTAAAATATCTAATTTTTTTTGCATATACTAGAGTTTAGGGTTTAGAGTTTAAGATTATCCAAGGGTTTAGCGTATATCCAAAGGTTTAGGATATACTCAAGGGTTTAGGGTTTAGAATTTACGGTTTAGAGTTTATTTTTTTGATAATGTTAAAAATATTTTTTTTAAATCATTTTTTGTAACTACTATTATTTTTATTTGTTTTTATTTTATTTATTTTAAAAATATAATATAACTTGACAATATTTTGTTTCCTTTTTTAAAAAATATTAAGTATGAAATACTTGATTCCTATTGGTTGGTGAACCCAAGAATAACTCATAGAAATTTGTTACTCTATATTATATCTCTTTTAAAAAAGGAAATAAATTAATTACCAAGTTATATAATGATTTTAAAATAAAAAGAAATAAAAATAAAAAATAATAATAGTTGTGTAAAATAAAGAATTTTATTTTAAAAAATATTATTAACAACGTTAGAAAAACACTAAACCTATATAACCCTAAATCTTAAAAACTAAATTCTAAACCCTTGGATAAATTCTAAATCCTAGGGTTTATGGTTTATCCAATGGTTTAGGGTTTATGATTAAAAATTTAGGGTTTATGGTTTAGGGTTTAGGGTTTATGATTTATGATTTATCCAAGGGTTTAGGATTTTTCTAAAGGTTTAGGATTTTTCTAAAGGTTTAGAGTTTATCCAAAGGTTTAGGATTTTTCCAAGGGTTTAGGGTTTAACATTTAGGGTTTAAAGTTTAGTGCTTTGCTGACGGTGTCAAAATATATATATTTTAAATTTGTTTTATTGTTTGGTTCTATTGGTTGGGGTGAACCCTAAACGTTCACTCTATGGGTGAACCCAAAAATTTCTCTTTATAAAATTATAAAAATTTAGGTTCACCTCCTAGGGTGAACCTTTAAATTCTCCCCACCATTTATGACCAATCAAAATGATATGTAAATAATTAAATAAAAAATATTAAATTTATTTAAAATAGCTAAAAAGGAATAATATCAATTCTTAACCTTAAATCTTAATTTCTGAACCCTAAACATTAATTCATAAATTCAACTTTATACCCTAAACAAAAATCCTATACCCTAAACCCAAATCTTATACCCTAAACCCAAATAATAAACTATAAATCTAAACCCTATATCCTAAACCCAAATCTTAAACACTAAACCTCAAACCGTATACACTAAACTCAAACCCTATACCCTAGACCCAAACCCTAAACTCTAAATTCAAATCCTAAATCTAAAATTTAAATTTAAATTAAGGGTTTGGGTTTAGTTTACTGTTTGGATATAGGATCTAGGATTTTGGATTAGGATATACGGTTTGGATTTAGAGTCTAAGATTTGAGTTTAGGGTATAGAGTTTTGATTTAAAGTTAATGGTTTGAGTTTAGGGTCTAGGATTTGAATTTAGGGTATATGATTTTGGTTTACAGTATAGGGTTTTGATTTAGGATTTAATGTTTAGAGTTTAGAAATTATGATTTATGGTCTAGAATTGGTATTATTATTTTTAGCTATTTTTAAATAAATTTAATTTCTTTTATTTAATTATTTACATGCCATTTTGATTTGTCATAAATTGTGTGGTGAATTTAAAGGTTAACCCTAGGAGTTGAACCTAAGTTTTGTTCTTTTTTAAAAGATACAAATATAAAATAATGAATTTCTATTGCTTGGTGAACTTACAGGTTCACTTTAAGAGTGAACCCAATAATAACTTTTATAAGACTTTTTCTTGGATTCACCCCCTAGGGTGAACCTTTAGGTTCACCAACCAATAGGAAGTTGTCATTTTAAATCTAGTATCTTTTAATTAAGGAAACAAAATAACTTATCAAATTATATTATGCTTTTAAAATAAATAAAAAAGATTAAATAAATAAAAATAACAATAGTTCTAAAAATATTATTTCTAAAAAATATTTATTTATAAGATTTAGAGTTTAGTGTTTAAGATTTATAGTTTAGAATTTATCCAAATGTTTATTGTTTTTCCAAGGGTTAGCGTTTACCCAAGAGTTTAAGGTTTACCCAAGGGTTTAGGGTTTAGGATTAGAGTTTAGGGTTTAGTATTTTGTTGACAACATGTTTAGTGTTTTTTCAAGGGTTTAGGGTTTACCCAAGGGTTTAGGGTTTAGGATTAGAGTTTAGGGTTTAGTATTAGAGTTTAGGGTTTAGTTGACAACATTAATTTTTTTTAATTCGTTTTTATATACTATTTTATTTATTTTTAAATTTTATTTTGAAAAGATAATATAATTTGACAAGTTATTTGTTTCCTTAATTAAAAGATACTAAATCTAAAATGACAATTTTCTATTGGTTGGTGAACCTAAAGGTTCACCCTAGGGAGTAAACCCAAGAATAACTCCTTTTATAATATTGTTGTTTTTCTTTACATCTATGAAGATTGGTTCTTATCTAAATTGATTACCTTTACTTTATGAAGACATTAACTCTGTTCGTTTAATTAACTCTGGCGTCAGCGTCAGCGATTCAAAAAACAACTATGAACATGGCAAATGCATCACAGATTCACGGTTACGGAAAAACAGATTTTGTCGCTATAGTAATTAATAACTGCCAGATGCGCGCTGAAATTAACAGCGGCAGCGGCGACTCAATTTTTTTTTTGTCTCCGATCGTTCCTTGGCGATTAACGCCAGTTTACAAGCGTCAATTTTAGTTTCCCGAGCTGTTAAATTTGCTTCCGCCGCTGTGTTATCTTCTGACGCTGTCGCTGGTTTCTGCATTCACCAAAAGAACAAACCTATTATAACATGATTACATTCATATAATTCACGAGTTGTGCCATGCCAGCATATTCTTTGTTGAATTGGGAGCAAGATGTCATCTCGTACATTAGACAAGATGTCAAGGTCTGAGCCTTCAAACTCACTTTTGTTGATGTAAAGATGTCCGCCCTGAAGTAGTTGCTGACGTAGTTGCTGAAGCAGACGTTGGGTTGAGTGGTGAAGACCATATGGAGTCGAGATGCTGAGCTAGAGTCGTGTAGACTTGGAGAGCAAGGGAGTATCTTGGAGAAAAGGCAAAGAGGAATAAACTTGAGAAGCAATTTTATGACTTAAAGGAAGAGGAATAAGTGCATTCCAAAAAAAGGAAAGTTGCACTTATTGATATGGAAGATGTCCATATTGTGGTTTCTTAGAGACTAGGGTTTCAGGAACTTGGAGTTAGTATAAGATAGCTATGTGGTCGTCTGTAGAGAGATAGAGACACAGAGGCTGATCTTATAGAGAGAGAGAAGCGCTTGGAAGTGTTCTGGGTCGTGCTGAAGCAGGGGCTGAAGTACTTGACGGTGGAGAGACATAAGCGGGTAGCTTAGGAATTGTTCAGTGGCGTGTGTTAGGGTGTAACACTAGACGTGTAAAGCTGATTAAGCAGAACTTGTAATTGAGTTGTACAAGGCGATTTCTAATAAAGTTATTGGTGTGTGCTTGTGTATTTTGTCTCTCTGATTTACCTTCTGCAGTACTATTGTTTGTGTCGTCTTTGCACTTACAAGTGGTATCAGAGCGGGTCACCTAAGTTACTGGTGTGATCCTAGAGGTGAAGATGGACACGGTTATTTCTGTGCAGAAGGCAATCGTGTTGAATGCGGACCAGTATGGTCATTGGAAGGCTCGCATGAAGCAGTTGATTCGAAGAATCAATGAAGATGCGTGGACAGCTGTGGAGACTGGTTGGGAGGAGCCTACCATAGTCACAGCAGATGAGAAGAAGCCTAAGCCAAAGGTGGATTGGTCAGAGGCAGAGCGCAATGCAGCAAAGTTTAATGCAAAGGCGCTATCGGCGATTTTCGGAGCTGTTGAAGTGGAACAGTTTCAGCTGATTCAGGGGAATACTTCAGCTAAAGAGGCGTGGGAGATCCTGCTGAATTCGTTTGAAGGAGATGATAGTGTCAAGAGGACACGTCTGGATAATCTTGGGTCGCAGTTTGAGAATCTGAAGTGGTCAGATGCGGATACGGTGGCGAGCTTCAGTGCCAAACTCAGTGCTATGGCGAATGAAGCATGTGTACTTGGAAAGAAGTACAAGGAGAAGAAGCTGGTGAAGAAGTTGCTACGCTGTCTTCCAGCAAGGTTTGGAGCTCAGAAGGCGGTCCTAAATATGACTGCAAACACGGATGAGCTCAAGTTTGACAAGGTTGTGGGTATGATGAAGGCGAAGAGATGGAGACAGGCAGTGGCTTAGTGTCTACATCAGGAGGCACGCCAGGGAGTATAGCCCTTGTAGTTGACAAGGATGCAGAGAAAGTTCAGAAGCTTGAAGATGTCGTGGGCATGTTGCCTAGGAATTTTGGCAAGAGGATGAATTTCTCAGGTGGGAGAAATCAGGTTGGTCACCAGAGAGGTGATCGTGACAGTAGCAGAAGAAGAGAAAGTCTCAAGTGCTACGAGTGTGAAGGAGTTGGTCATATAAGGGTTAACTGTCCGTTGGTACAACGAAGAGAGCTCAAGTGCTCTGAGTGTAGAGGTGTTGGACACACACGGCGTGAATGTCCAAACTCAAGGAAGGGTAAAGATAGTCCATTGCAGTCGTCTGATGATTCAGAGTCTGAAAAAGATGGAAAGGTAAATCTTGTTGCATTTGGTGCACGCAAGGAGGGATCTAGTGAATCCTCTGGTTCAGATCTCAGCACAGATGATGAGGAGTATCACGTGCTGCTTAACAAGTGGTTGAGTGTCAAGGATCAGAATCTGAGATTGGAGGATATGGCTCAGAAGCAGAACGAGCTGCTTGAAGAACTTCATGAAGAACTTGCGGCTGTGAATGAGAAGAATGAGTCTATTGAGCAGAAGGTAAGCGAGTTGAGGGAAGTTGTCATTGGGGAACGAGAGAGAGCAAGGATGCTGGAACGTGATTTGGCTGAGAATCGCAAACAGATCATGATGCTCAATAGTGGATCCAAGAAGTTGGATAAGATACTCTTGATGGGACAACCAGCCAAGGTGAACTGGGGTCTAGGATATCGAGGAGCTGAGGGTACTAAGGAAGTACAGAAGGGGCTTTCACACTTTGTGCGTGGGAGCACATCAAAAGGTGAAGCCATTGAGACTTGTCAGGAAGTGCGTCGGGACGTACGACAAGGAGTGCGGTAAGAAGTATTACAGGGTGGAGCTGTGAGTAACAAGCCGAAAGTGTTACATCAGTGCAGCAACATGAATATAAGACATGAGGTTCTGAAGCATGGTTGTGCAGCTGGTACAAGGAAGGAGACTGATCGGTGCATCAGCAACTGTGTCAGGCCAAAGAAGAAGCAACATCGGATGTGCTGTTGGTTCTGTAGAAAGGTTGGACACAAGAAGGTGGAGTGTTTTGCTCGTGAAAAGAGCAGAAACATGGTCAAGAGGGTGAACAAGGCGTTCACTAAACCCAAGAGGGTTAAAGAGGTGTCTGTAGCTAAGAGTGGCTGACTTGATGACATCAAGGATGAGACATCAGAAGATGGATGCAGCTCTGGTAGGAGTGGTCTTAAGGAAGATCAAGAAGCATCAAGGCTGGAGTTAGGACACGGAGTTGTCTATAGCACAAAGGGGAAGGAGATCGAAGTGCGTCAGGAAGTGATGCGAGAGGATCTTCAGGAGGGTGATAGCGAAATCACTCCAAGGCTATAGCAATGAGTGCAGAGGGCACTCGGGGTGGTTGAGAAGAGGCTCATGGTCAAGGAGACGGCGCATGAAGGAAGCCTGGTCCTCAACATAAGTGGGTCGAGAAGTAGCTCGATAAGTGCGTCAGATCGTGATGCAGTAGCAGACAGGTGTGTATGTAAGGCTTGATATCTAAGCATCTGTTTTAGCTTAGTATGCAATCAAGCAGGGGGAGAATGGTGGTGTTCTGGTCCAAGGAGTGCATATCTCATGGGGGAGAAGAGCATAGTGATGGACGTCCTGAAGTAGATGATGCTTGTCTCGTGGGGGGAGAAAAGCATGGTGTGGTGCACATCTCGTGGGGGAGAAGAGCACATTAAGCGTGAAATTTTCCAGGTGGGGAACGTGGTTGTTGAACCAGAAGAAGGTTGTGCTTGATCGGCACACAAAGCTAAAAGAGGGAGATTGTTGATGTAAAGATGTCCGCCCTGAAGTAGTTGCTGACGTAGTTGCTGAAGCAGACTTCGGGTTGAGTGGTGAAGACCATATGGAGTCGAGATGCTGAGCTGGAGTCGTGTAGACTTGGAGAGCAAGGGAGTATCTTGGAGAAAAGACAAAGAGGAATAAACTTGAGGAGCAAGTTTATGACTTAAAGGAAGAGGAATAAGTGCATTCCAAGAAAAGGAAAGTTGCAATTGTGGTTTCTTGGAGACTAGGATTTCAGGAACGTGGAGTTAGTATAAGATAGCTATGTGGTCGTCTGTAGAGAGACAGAGACACAGAGGCTGATCTTATAGAGAGAGAGAAGCGCTTGGAAGTGTTCTGGGTCGTGCTGAAGCAGGGGCTGAAGTACTTGACGGTGGAGAGACATAAGCGGGTAGCTTAGGAATTGTTCAGTGGCGTGTGTTAGGGAGTAACACTAGACGTGTAAAGCTGATTAAGCAGAACTTGTAATTGAGTTGTACAAGGCGATTTCTAATAAAGCTATTGTGTGTGCTTGTGTATTTTGTCTCTCTGATTTACCTTCTGCAGTACTATTGTTTGTGTCGTTTTTGCACTTACAACTTTCTCATAGTGTTTCAGTGTATGGGAACGTAACCTAAAAGGAATCATAGCCATGTTGGGGATAGGGCTTGGCAAAAAAACTGAAACCGAACTAAAATATTCGAAACCGGAATCCAACCAAAATTTTCAAATATCTGAATGGTTCCTAATTTCTATATCCAAAATTATCGAACCGAACCGGAACCGAATTGAAAACCAAATTGGTACCAGAATATATAAAAATATTAATTATAAATATACATAAAAAACAAGGTTTGCTGGATATCTCATGACTCGTGCAAGAACAAAGAGACTTAATGAAGTTGTTGGAAGCATACTTAAGATATCTTGGAAGCAAGAGGATTGTCTTGGTCGAAGCTTGATCAACTAAGACACACTTATCACCATTCAAGCTGATCATCATTTAGGCAAGTGGTTTGGTGTACTTTTTTCCCCTTGGTTAGTTTTGTCCTAATTGGGTTTTCCAACTAATATTTTTAATTAAGCATCAAATTCATTTTCATATCACCTAGATGATGTATCTTTTGTACATCTCGATTGCATTGGACCAACATTATCTACCTTATGTTATCTTTTAGACTATGATTTTTATTTCATGTTTTATGTTTCGAAAACTCTTTAAATTTGGTCTAATTCTTTAGTCTTTGTTAGATTACCAAGGAAGCATATACCCTTTAATGTTTCGAGACACTTAAGCCTGTTCAAGTCTTCTTTCTATTTAAACTCATCGCAAGTCTTCTTTTAATCTAAGCAATCTTTTTCCTAAAAAACTAGTTCTCTCTTTGACTTGTTTACGAGTTCTTAAGTGTTCTTGTTGGTGTGTGATATCCAGCAACCCTATTGTTGGTGTGTGATATCCAGCAATCCTAAGGATGTCTATCTCGGTGTGTCATATCTGATCTGGCCATCTAGGAGTATCAAGGAATCTTTCCGCAATCACTTGGATCACCAATCGATCCACAACCTTAATAAACTCGAGTCTTTGATTCGTTTATGCAAGAATTTATCCATATGAATCCAGAGAAGCATCCTAGGAGTTCATTAAGCTCATGGTGGAAAATTAAAACGTGCAAAATTTCACTGCATTTGGAATTGGAACCAAGTGTTTTGCATCAATGGTAGTTCTTTTCAGACATGGTTGCAAAATAATCATCATAAATAGGCAGTCAGTACAATGTGTAACTGGAGATGATCTCTAATTCACTCAATTTTCTTATGAAACTGTCTTCTTGTTCTTGAAGGGAGACAGTAAAGAGAAATGGCGAGAAGCTGAAAAAAAAAGTTTAACAAAAGTGAGAAATCTCTCTTTAGACTCCCATTATACTCTTCTTTTAGGATCACTCACTGAAAGAACTCAGATAAATAAATGATTAGAAGTATACTTACATTTCTGTGAAGCGGCTGCTGCTGTAGGTGTTTCATCTTGAGATATGAGGTTCTTCAGTGTAAAAGCTGGATAACAAAACCGAAACTTTAACCCCCTCCGAGATATATAACGACTTCCATATAAGATACACAAGTAATGGTTATCATTTCTATACCACACGGTCTAGACCATGTATATGCTAACATCAATAGAACCATATATTGGTGTGAAACATAAGATTCTTGCTCTTATGCTACAATGTAAGTTTAATCCAGAGCCGGTAATTCAGTTGTCATTACTGAAGTAAAAGGTTTTAAGAAGCTTATACCTTCACTTGTCGTAGCAGCGGTTACAGCTGAACCATGATCCTTATTGCTATTGACGGATGCGTTATCAGACTCGGTATGGTATTCACTTGTAGACGAAGACTGACTCTTCTTTCCAAATTTCAACAGTTTTATGAGCCCTTTTGAGGCTGACTCCTTTGTTTGAGATTGCTCTAAGGTCTCACTTATCTTCTTCTCAGGTACAAGGACTTTCCCAGTTTCTAGCGCCGCCTTATTTGAATGTACGCTTGGTGCAGGTGCTTGGGAACACTCTGAGTACACTGTGCACGAATCTTCTAATGAAGAAACACGAGCATATGGAGCTTCATATGGTTTTACAGCAACACTCTGACTTGTCAGAAACTTTGGTGTTTCTGTTACTAAGTCACTCAGAGTCTCCAACCTAACCTGCAAACAAAATAACCTTTCTGGTCACCAAAACCGCTTTTAAAGATAAATAAAACTGATCCAGCTAGAACAAAAGTGCTTACTAAGACTAGATCATTGCCACTCTCCGGTGTTATTTCAGTAGCTTTCTCACGTTTCGTCTGATCTGCAGATATACTTCGAGCTGAATTTGGCAACACCATCACCACTGTCTTCTCAATAACTGGAGTTTCATTAACATCATTTTGGCCCAAGGATTCGTTCTTGCTACCACTTGGTTTAATCTCAGAAGCAGAAGATTTAATTTTGTCGGCCCCATTCACCAGAACATTAGTAGGACCTTTGGTTGGCTTTATCTTCAGTTCGGGAAGAGATGCGATTTTCGCTATGTCGTAGTTAACAATAGCAGATATTTTCTTTATCTCAGGAGTATCAGTAGCCTTTTTGGATGATGCTACTGTGCGCAGTGACCTTACTGAAGAGCTTGATGCACCACTATTACCTATTTTGGGTTCTGATAATCGTCTTATCCTTGAGACAGACTTGTTTTGACTATCTAGACTAACTCTCTTAGACAGAGGTAACGGTGATGTCGACCTGGTTACCCTATTTACGGTTGCTATTGTTTCTCTCTTAGATGGAGGTAGAGGTGATATCGATCTTGTTAGCCTATTTACTGTTGACTTACTTCCGGTAGTACTCAGTTTACCACTCTTGGGTAATCTCTGAGATTCATTTGACCCTAAAGAAGCACTTCTTATTGGAAGGCGTTGAAGAGGTGATAATGATCCTGGTTCTGAGTCACTAAACTTAGAGGCTCTAGGAGCGCCCGGAGAAAACTTGTTTACCAACTTTTTTCTTGCAGGCAACTGCGACTGGCCTCCTGCTGCTGAGTTGCTTTTAGAAGCAATCCTCTTTTGCCTTGCTATTTTCAAAGCTTCTATGCGTTTCCTCTCTTCTTCTTCCTAAAACAACAAAGGAGGGTAGTACTAGTGAGTGATCAATAATATGATTAAATATTTATTGAAGTCTGAGATTTTACCTTTTCCTTTTTCATAATCAGGAGATTAGCTTTGAAATTTCTAAGCTTATCAGCACGTGCTCTTGCTTCATCTAAAGGGCTCATCTTTGTGGGTCTTCCTTTCCGTATTGGCCCTGAAGCCTTCCTCTTATCTGCAGCAGCGTCATTAGATAGTCTTCTTGATTTTGGATCTCTCACTGACTTCTTAGCAACTCCAGCTGCCTGCTGGTTACTCTTCTTCATATCTCTGGATCCAAAATCCAGCGCAGGATCATACCCAGCCGATAACTTCTCTGTTTCTCGTTCTGGCATCAGGCTGAGATCATGAGGCTCATAATTGATCTCCTTTCTTTCATTTCCATCAGTTTGGTGGTAAGAAGAGATCTCTGATCCAATGTCTATAGCATTTCTCGTATTGCTTCCAGCTTCCCTAGTAACAATACAAGAATCATCATCCATGTTAACTGATGATCTCTTATCCAGACCATTCCTTGGATGATCAAATCCATTCAAGTTAAGAGGATCAGAAGAATTCTCAAAACCATGTTCTCTCTGGCGAACCATAAAAGAGTCACTAGATCCCGTTCTGAATTTACGAGCCACAACACCGTTCTGAACGTCAGCTCTATCTCTTTCTTGATATTTTGCTGCTTCGCGTTCATCATTAGCCAAAGGGTCATATCTCCCTGCACCTTGCCTTTTCTTCACTGCAACCTCCTTTTCCATCATATGGTCAGCTGCAGGACGGTCTTTTCTATCAGCATCTTGCAATAAGAAAGTTTGAAACGCCTGCCAATCCCCAGTGTCAGCCTCTGTCCGTTTCGTTTCACTCTCCTCTTTACCATTGTCATGCTCTACTATCGCCCCTTCTTCAGCATCAGATTCTGTTCCTGAATGATCTTGCTTCTTTGAATTAATGTAGTTTATATTCCGAATCACCACCTTCCCTGATTTCCTTCTCCTACCTGATTTTCCTTTCTCATCTTCTGAACCGGAGTCCTCGCTACAAGATGAAGAATGATACTTCTTAGCCTTTCTTTGGCCAGAGCTACGCCTAGAGTCATCGGTAGAGGGATATGGAGATGGATACGGATAGTTCGGGTAGTACGGCATGCCCTGCTGCATAGCATAACCTTGAAACACAGGAAAGGTCCCCGGCGGAGAGTGAACTGGCCATGGTGCATACATTGGCTGCTGCGGATGCACATGTTCTTGATTCACATTTGCTTTATTATCCGAAGGAGACTTCACATCTGAATCACAAGAAGTATATTGATATAAATATCCACTGCGCAAAACAATGGATCATGATTATGATGACTCATCATAAACCATTTATGGATTATATCTTACGCATATTAGCAGCATTTGCGAACACAATCCCTGACTCGTTTGCTGCAGAGATGTTTGCCTGCGAAGCCATTACTTCTGCTGCTTCGATTTCAACCCACTGGCCAGTTTCGTGCTTTTTCTTCCACAAGTCCATGAATTTTAAACATGCATCCCTATGAAGCAAAACATGAGGTAACTTAAGTCTTACTATAGAAAAAAATTAAACATGTTTAAAGGATGTGAGAAGGATAAAAGTCTTCTCACAGCAAACGTGAAGCTCCAAAGGATTTGGCGAATGATATTAGAGGGAGCATATCATCAACTTCGAAACCAGCAGCCACAGCACGTGCAAATGCCATTCCTTGTTCTTTCTGCAACATTGTCCTCCTTGTCTCCATAACTTTCAGAACTTGAACTCTGATAAAACAAATTCCACGTTATCATCAATCAAATACTTAAACTAGTCACACAAATCTTTCATGCCAAGTGAGGGTATACTTTGAGTTTTCATCTGATGCGGTAGATCCATTTGCTTGCTTTGGATGTGAACCAGGCTGCCAAAGATGCAAGAAGATTAATTAGCTCTTTTTATTCTTTTGAGAGAATAATAGCTTTAAACAATTTTGGTTTTAAAGTTAACCTCGTAAAGTACAATAGCTTTCTCTTCGCTGAGCTGTAGCAAAGGCCTGCTACCTGAATCACATTCTCACATATTGGTTAAACTGTAAGATCAAGAAGAGCCAAGAGGCATAATATTTTTCATTTATATGAGCTGAAGCTTTAGCATAGACTCATAAATCAACAAAATCTTATTGACTGACAGACATCTACAAAACTTTGATATCGTCATAGCATACCTTCTGTATTTTCTGCTCTTTTTGCTCGTAGATCATCTTCCACCTGTGTATACAATCTAACGTTAAATTTAATACATTAAACAAGGTCTTCAAAAGAAAACTCTAAAGTTTACTTACAACAGGCAAAGCCATTTCAGAGTTGTTCTGGATACCAATTGCTTCCTTGATCTGTTTGATCTCAGTTTCTAAAGTGTAAACTCGTTCTAGGACATCAGGATTGCTAACAAATCGAACGAACCTGACAAAAACAAAGAAGAAAGCAAAAAAAAAAAAACTCTCAATTCAAACCAAATGTCCAATATCAAACCCAAAGTTCCAGTAAAAAAAAAACAACAAGTTAAATGGTGTTTAAAACCTTTCAACAGTTCCCTTAGTGAACCAAACTGCACTGTCACTATCCTCAGGCTTGAGAATAATTGAGTAGCCACCTTTAGAAACTTGATCTTGTGCTGTCTTCAAGTGCGCAAGAAAAGGATCAAGCAACCCTGTTGCTATTTTCTCAGTCTTTCCATTAGCTGTTACCAACAGATCACACCTGATAACAAACCCACACAACTTTTTGATCTTATCAAGCAACCCATCAACAAAAAATGCAATCTTTAGACTTTTATATAAACGATTTTATCACAAAAGATAGCGACTTTACAGATTGGAACACACAAAGTTAGCATTTTAAGTTGTAAACTAAACATGGTGGCAGTGACAAAAAAAAAAAAAAAAAAAAAAAAAAAAAAACTAAACATGCTGGATCCATTACTGTCAAAGAGAGAAAGAGAGATTGGTGTTACCGGGTTCGAGTGGGAGTGAGCTGGAACACAACCGAATCAAGGCGAGTCGAAGATTTCATCGCGAATTTTAAAACTTTTCAGATTACAAGAAGAGGGAACCCCAGAAGAAAAGAAGAAGAAGAAAATTGTGGAATTAAATAAATATAAAAGAGGTCGAAAATGTCTCAAAACCAGTGTTTGTGTGGGAACACAAATTGCAGAAAAATCCAAATTAATAGTGGAGAAAAGGGGCAATCAGATGGAGACGAAGAAGTGGAGAGGGAGAGAGAGAAGTTTGTCTGCATTTTCTTGTCTTGGATTCCAGCTGGTAGAGTGAGAGACAGTGTGATTTCCGAATTCAGAGGAAATGTGGGGACGAAACTGTAAAATAATTCAGGGGTAAAACCGGAAACTCAGTAGAAGTATGTCCTAGTGTTTGCTACACGACAAATCCCCTAATGTATGACACCGGCTTGCTCATTCATGATTCATGCCTTCGTTGGTCATTGTTTTTAGCCCCTCAACGGTTATATTGGTTGTATATTTTACTGAGTTTAAATGAATGAAAAATAATAAATGGTCTTCAAAATAGAAACAAGGGAGAATTTGTGAAATAACAAAAAAAATAAACAAAATATAGATTTCGACCGGTCCGACAGGGCGGATATTTATTTTCTGTTTTAATTTTTTTTTAATTCTATTAAATGACGAATTTATAATATTTACACATAAATCCATATTAAAAATTAATTTTTGCAGTTATAATAAAAATTAAAATCAAAAGCTTAATAAAATATTCTGATATAAAATTTAAATTTCTTAGTTAAAATATTATAGATGTGGGTCATAATATTTTCCAATTCCAAAATCTTAGCATCCCAAATAAAATAAATTTATAAATACATAAAATATGTAAACATATTTGGAACTATAATTTCTATTAAAATATTTTTTTATAAAATAATTTAGTGATGTTGTTGTTTATTTCTAGAGTTTGATCCGTGACCATATAAATATTTTCTTTCATTATATATATATATGGGAATAGTACACGATTGTTGTATTAGTATACGGGTCAAAAGCGACATGTTATATTAGTACACGATTGCAAATCATATTTATAGCATGTAGTTGCATGATCACACATAAATGATGGCACAATAATTTTTCTACTATACCATATGAGATTTTTATTATCATTAAATGTGGTAAATTTAGAATTTGGAAATGTATTTATTAAACCAAAAAGACATCATTAATAAAACTATAAATAATTTCGAAATTGATTTAATAGAGAAAGAAAGTTAAATTTTATATTAGGACAATACATTAACTCAACTAAAAAAGAAAAAAATTAAAATACATAATTTAATTTATATTAGGACAACAAATTAACTCAACTGAAAAAAGACAAACATTAAAATATGAACTTTAATTTAATTTTCAGTGGTATAAGACTGTAAATAAGTATAAAACTTAGGGGTATTTTATAAGTGTACTTATATTTTAATAATAGAGATTAGATTTCTAGAGTGAGAGTAGAGAGAGCTATGAACACAAAAGAAGAGAGAGAAGAGTATTTTGGTTACTTACCTAATTAGGATTTTTTGTTTGGTTATAGGGTGCAATTTCCCTAGAAACAAACTAGAGATTTACTCTTTTTTTTGAGAAAGGGTTTATATATATATATATATATATGTAAGGAGGCCCAAAGGACATTGTTTCTATGGGCTAGAGCCCAAGTACAATTCAGAAACCCAAATGAACCAGAACCAGTGGATCCTGATTAATCGCGGTGCCAGATTTAGAAAAAGGAAAAGTAAAAAAGCCGTAATGGGAAGTCAATGGATCCTGATTAATCGCGGTGCCAGAATTGAAGCATCGCAGAAGAGAGGCGTGGGCTTGAATCCCTGAAGGAAGAGATTTTGTTCTTGATTAGAGTGGTTGCCGAACTAGTGAGGGAGTTAGGGTGGCAAAATTGTTGTCAATAGATCCTAGCATTGCGCTCACTCCAGAAAAGTAGATCGATGCTTGCCAAGCGAGGAGAGCAAGGAGTTTCATGTGTTTCGGCGCTGTCAGAGACTGCATGTAGATTATGACACTTTTGCCACTGACGGATCGTAGTGCATCCAGCTTTTTGAGCAAGGGTATTCCAAATGGCGAAGGAGTAAGGGCGATCGAAGAGGAGGTGATATCGGGTTTCGGCTGAGCTGTTGCAGAGGATGCAGATTGGGTCTGTTTGGAGGCCCCAACTCAAGATTATGTCTTTTGTAGGACAGCGATTCAGCATCATTAGCCAAGATAAGAAGTTATGTTTCGGGATCCCTTTCTGTGTCCAGATAATCTTGCACCAAGTGACTTGCGACTGATGGTCCTTTATGAGTTTATAGATCATACCTGTGGAGAAGGTAGTTAACTCAGTACCTTGCGGGATCCAGCTGTAGGAATCTTCTACGACAGAGAGGGAGATGGTAGTGAGATGAGTATGCAGCGCTAGTTGTGAGTCTGATCATGGGGAAGGTAGAGCAGAATTGCCATTGTTGTAGAGGTCAAAAATGGTTGCAGATTGCCTAATCCTGAGAGTTGACGCTGGCAGGAGGTTGAGGAAGCGTCTCATGTTTCCAAAAGGGCTCCAATTATCAAACCAAATCCTGGTATTCCTTCCATTCCTATTTTTTAACCTCATAGGAGTGGGATTGTTTCTCCTTGATGGTCCAGAAGTTATTAATGCTCCCCGAGAGAATCGTTGAAATGAACCAAGCCACCCAAATCGAGCCCGCTCTGAAGAAGAGAAGTCACAACAACTTAATCGTACAGGCTTTTTCCCAATGAATGAGCTTCCTGATACCAAGTCCTCCTTCCTCTTTTACCAAAGTTACTGTCTCCCAGGATACCCGAGCCGAGTAATTACCCTCTGATGTTCCTTTCCAAATATAAGCTCCGCAAATAGAGTTGATGACCTTGATGCATTGCTTTGGGATGGTGAACGTGGTGCACCAGAAGTTGGAGATGCCAGCGATTACAGTGTAGAGATTTACTTCTGAGTTAAAAAAAAAAAGTGGTAATTATCCTACTTTTAGCCTTGATTGATATTATAAATTAGATCTGCACGCGTTCGAATATCCATTCCATACAGTTCAGACCGAATTTTTGGGGTATTTCGATATTGAGATGTAGAACCCAACCCATTCAGATACTTTTATATATTAGATATTTTTAGTTTGGATTTGCATAATTAGATTTTCAAACAAAATAAATTATTCATTGTTTAAGTTTTTTTAGTTCTTCAAATTTTACCATTAACCTACCTGGTTTAATAATTCTTTGGAGATAAATCTTTGAAAATAGTATGACACTAATTTGGTTGTTATTCTGAAATTTTGAAGGCAACTTTTATTAGTGTACGAAACAAGAAGTTTGAAATGTGTTTTAAGTGAGTAATTTTATATGTATACTATCTGATCTTGCGCCATCTACAACATCAATATAAATACTCTAAATTAAATAAAAGATGTAAACAAGAAATATAGAATTAAGTATAAATATGTCAAGTTACCTTTGGATATCTATTCCGTTCAAAAATTATTCGTTTGGATATTCAGTCTCTTCTACCTTAAAACCATTCAGATATTTTGTATATTTCGGATCGGGTATGGGTATCGGGTAAATTACCCAACTCTAAAGGTATCTCCAATAGTGCTCTATAATTTTTCTGTATTTCATCATAAAATAGAGTAACTCTATTAGAACATCTCCAATGGTATTTTATAATTGTTTTCCATATTTCACTCTAAAATAGTGTAACTCTATTATAGAGTTGGATTTTCTCCAATTGTTTACTCTATAATAGAGTTACTCTATAATATAGAGAAATATAGAGGAATTCTATCATTTTATTCTATTTTAGAGTGGAAATAACAACATTCCTCTATATTTCACTCTATTATAAAATAATTCTATTATAGAGTAAACCATTAAAACAAATTCAACTCTATAATAGAGTTACTCTATTTTAGAGTGAAATATAAAAGAAATTATAGAGTACCATTGGAGATGGTCTTATAGAGTAACTCTATATAGAATTACTTTATTTTTATTTTAGAGTGAAATATAAAGGAAATTATAGAGTACCATTGGAGATGGTCTTATATAGAGTTTCTTATATAGTAACTCTATATATAATTACTTTATTTTAGAGCGAAATATAGAGAAAATTATAGAGTACCATTGGAGATGATCTATAGAAATAGTGGTAAAAATATTTTATATGCGCAAATATACATGACACCAACTATTGAAGAACATCATTGTATCTCTACAGTCTACATAGATTAATCCTCTGATTGGTAACTTTTCGGAGTAGCGGAATCACGTTTTAGATGCAATTACACAACTATTTTACCAATCATGAAAATATTGCGGAATGAAAAAATGCATAAAAACTTCTGTTTACGGACAAAAATATAAATAAAATGTTCGTTAAGTTGAAAGTTGAGCTTTAGTTGATTATCGACAAAATTAACGCTTTCATATTATTAAAATATATGATAATACTATTTTCAAATTTTCTATAATAGCAATAAATTTTTAATGATAAATAGTTATATTGTAAATGAAAACATACAATAATTATTTTATAATATTATAAGATGTTAATCTATTATTAAAAATGTAATAGTTAGATATTTCTAATAAAAATAAAATATTTTAAATAGATTTTAGTTATTTTCAATTTTTTAGTAATTATTTAGTTATTGATATTTATTTTTCCATTTAATAAATTATTTAAATCAATCTAGTATATATTTCGACATTCCGCAAATTTTAAAATTTTGCATAACTTAATTAATTTTTTCGTAGCTTAACTAATGTTCGACAAAACGCGTTGAAATTCACCTCACGTAGGTGGTGAAGGAGGAATACAAAACTTTGAAGGACCCATCCAAATAATAAAAAAACAAATCGAGGCAATTCCAGCAACCACCAATCACAGCATACACGCATAAACTATAGATTGTACCATGCAGGAGCCATTTATCACATTTCTGTATAAGGATCCTATTTATTGGAATTAACTTTTGTTAGTCCTATAAACTGAGTAAAAATTGAAAAGGTATAAATATTCCTTAAGAAAAGGAATATAGTGCATACATCACATACATCATTCAATAAAGTGACGTTCATTATTCCTTAAATTAGGAAGCCGATCAATGTGCAAAATAAAAACAAAGTGACCATAAAAATGTCACAGTTTCCTCCACTCATTCATCGTAAAGCCTCACTTCACTTCCTCTTCCCATTCCCTATGGTGAGTAACTCAAAGTTCTGGAGCGTGATGTCACGAGCAGTCCTTGACGGCCCAGCTCAGGCGAAAGATGATGGTCTAGCGGTCGGGTCAGGAACAAGCTGACTCCTTTGAGCGGTTGAGGAATGGCCATTGTTTGGGACAACTCTGCTCGAGCGGTTCTCTGTGAAGTCAGCTGAAGAAGTGGCTCTTACGCTCGAGACAATGGCTTTCCTTGACGAACTTGCGTGTCTTGTTGAAGAGATTGGTCTTTCGACTCTCTTGTAGTTTTGCTGGTTTCAATCAAATGCTTTTCTTTTTGTTACAAAGGATTTTAAAAAGACATATAAAAAGATTTTGCAGCTTTTAGATGACTCACTGGTGTAGTATCCTTTGACGATGCTAATACATTCTCTGAGGTTCTTGGTCTAGATTGATCAGCTTGAACCGCACCACTTCCTGATCCTTTTCTTCTAGCATATGCCTCAAAAGCACAGAAACATAATTAGACACGTTTGGTTTCTAGGTCAGGATTTTTTCCAAACACCAAACTACGAGAAGAGAATGTGCAGAAGCAAACAATGTATTCAATCAAGAATGGAATTGAATCAAGCATATGATCAATAACTATAAAAACTGGGATATATCATTAAATGCAAATTGTCACTTTTTACCAAACCACTGAGATAGGGGTGTCAAAATGGGTCATGACCCATGGGTTGATCCAACCCAAATTGACCCATTAACCCAAATGAATTGTTTATTTTTGATCCAATGGGTTGATGGGTTAACAAGTTAATGGGTTAACAGATTAATGGGTTAACAAGTTAATGGATTAACAAGTTAAATGGATCTATTGGGTTGGGTCAATTCTGACCCATTTAGTTTTTAATTAAAAAATGGCCAAAATCACAAAAACACATTTTCCCACAAAAATCGAAAAACTTAATTTTCCGCCAAAATCGAAAATGCAATTTTCATCAAAATCGTAAAAATAACAATTTCCCGCCAAAACCAGAAAAACACAATTTCCCGCCAAACCCGGAAAAACGCAATTCCCCGCCAAAAGCGGAAAACACAATTTCCCATCAAAACTAGAAAAACGCAATTTCCCGCCAAAACCGGAAAACGCAATTTCCCGCTAAAACCGGAAAACGCAATTTCCCGTCAAAATCGGAAAAATCCAATTTCCTGCCGAAACCGACAAACACAATTTCCCGCCAAAACCGGAAAAACGCAATTTCCCACCAAAACCGGATAACACAATTTCCCATAAAAATCGGAAAACGCAATTTTCTGCCAGAACCGGAAAATTTACCGCCAAAACCGGAAAACGCAATTTTTCGTCAAATTCGGAAAAACACAATTTCCCGCCAAAACCGGAAAATGCAATTTCCCATCAAAATCGGAAAAACGCAATTTCCCGCAAAAACCAGAAAACGCGATTTCCCGTCAAAACCGGAAAACACGATTTTTCGCCAAAACCGGAAAAACGTGATTTCCTGTCAAAACCGGAAAACGCAATTTCCCGTCAAAATCGAAAAAATGCAATTTCCCACCAAAACCGGAAAAACGCAATTTCCCGGCAAAACCGGAAAACGCAATTTCCCGTCAAAATCGAAAAAACGCAATTTCCCGCCAAAACCGGAAAAACACAATTTCCCGCCAAAACCGGAAAAACGCAATTTCCCGCCAAAACCGGAAAAACGCAATTTCCCGCCAAGATCCAAAAATGCAATTTCCCGCAAAACCGGAAAACGTAATTTTCTGCAAAAACCGGAAAAATGCAATTACCCGCCAAAACCGGAAAACCTATTTTTTGCCAAAATCGGAAAAACGTAATTTTCTACTGAAACCGGAAAAACGCAATTTTCCGCAAAAACCGGAAAAATAAAATTTTCAATTCGATCAACTTGGTCTTAACTTATGTCTCAATTCGATCAATTTGGTCTTAACTTAAAAATGATTTTTTATAAAGATGTTGGGTTCATGGGTCATCCATTAATCCATCTGATCCATTTAATTTAATGGGTCATGGATCAACCCAATCCATTTAATAAATGGGTTGGATTGACCCATGACCCATAATAATCAACCCATTTGGGTTATGGATTGGGTTGGCCCATTTCATCCATTTTGACACCCCTACACTGAGACAAGAAAATCCATCAAAATAAAGTTAATGATTAAAAAGCTCCTAGGCGGCAACAAAGTACTCGATTAGCGCCAGCTCTTTAGCATTGCAAAATAACCAAATAGGGAAAACGTTTGATGAGACAAAGAAGCGAAATTAAAACGAAAAACTATCAGGAAACTTGGACTAGTGTTGATGGCTTACCTGAAGGCTTTTCCGGTCTCTCGGCAGATGGTACTGGGGATTCAAAGCTGGTCTAAGGCTTGACTGTTGTTGGAACACAGAGACAATAAAGAGGATTTGGCAATATGCTCTAGAGAATATGAAATGATGGAAAAGTTCAAATATAGATGTTACTTACTCTTGGTTTGGAACTGGAGCTGGAGCTGGAACCGAATTGCGGATACTCCAAGATAGTCCTATCAAATACATAGTCAAACTGATATCCTGAGAATATATAACATAAGCTTAGTTTTTTAATGTGCAAATCTTCGAGCACAAGCAACACCTAGAGAAGGGAAATCGAGACTATTTCCAACCTTCTCAGATAAAGAGATCCCTGAAAAGCCTCTTTAGGTCTGGATAATCCGGTTTATCTTCAAACTGTAATAATCGTACATAGAGGAAGTACACGTGAACTCAGGTGGAAAGGATTTGCAGAGAACCTGGCAGTAGACATGTAGATTGTATCAATATGCAACCATCTTGATACATAAAGGAGTCTTCAGCTACGTCTAAGACAACATCCTTGGCAGATTCCATACAGGTTTCTCAATACAATATGGTAGGTGGTTATGAACATTTACCTCTACGGGTGTAAGCCTTTTCTTTTCGCTGATATTGTCATACTTCTGCTTTTCGGCACCAGCACGCAGGCCTTGCCAAGGCAGACTAGCACGATAAACTGAGTGTCGAATGGACGCACATTTATTATAATGAGTAAAGTACTGATGAATATATATACCTTCCTTGAAGAAAATACATAAGCACATAGCCAAGAGATTCCAGATCGTCCCTCCTACTTTTCTCTGAGTAAGAAAACCTCAGTTTAGAAGTTGACAATATAATGAAGTATAGAATGTTAAAAGAAAAAGCAAACAAAACTCACCAATTCCAAGATGAGTGCTAACACTTGCATATCGAGCTGTTCCAGTAAGATTCTTGTTTTCCCTAAGAAGTAACTCTCTGATTAGCAATGTAAAAGGCGTACAGATAATGTATCACCAATGTTCCTTTAACATTTCAAAATGTAACCGGAACAAGCCCCTCTTTCAGCAAGAGGAAGCATAATATTTACCTATAAGGAATGTGCTTATGAGTTTGAAGATCTATATACTTTTTTCGCAAGTCCGTGTTAATGATGTACACCTACACAAGAATAAGAGAATGGATAGTAATATATTTTTAACACACACACAAAGATTGCACACCATAACTACTCACCTGGTTTTCTTTGCATCCAAGACCCATCAAGAAGTTATCTGGCTTAATATCACGATGAAGAAATCTCCGAACATGCATATACTCGACTCGATTTAACTGAATAAATCAACATACAAACAAGTTAACCATTGTAATAGCTGCAAAATACCAGCAAAAAAAGGAAAAGAATAATTCATACCATCTGATCTGCAAGCATTAGAATTTAGAACTGTCTTTATATTGCAATTATAACCATGCAATTATATTCACCCTCGACCCCATACCATTTTAGGTGCAGAATACCAGCTTCAAGAAAACAAACGTAAAGATTAATTTAACACAAAGATAACTGAAAGGGTTAAAATAGAAGAATCAAAAATCAAGAGAAAACTTACTTCCTCCTTGTGATATGCTATATATTTTACCCTATTTTACCTATAAGTTTTATATGTTTTCAAAAGTTTTATATGCATTTCATAGCTCTTTTGGTGATATTTCAGGTTTAGGTACCCATTGGAATAAAGTGATAATTATGGAGCAATTTGGAACCTTTTTGGGAGATATTGCATTTCAGCCTCGCGGAGCTGACTACTAAAGAGAGCATCGACGACGTATCAACATCAGTATCGATCGATAGAGTATCACATGCATCGATCGATTTTGCACTAGCCATATCGGTCGATGCAGAGCTATTCGCGGTTAATGAAGATTACAAAAATTACGAGTTTTAACCAAAAGTTATCATATTTGCACCATACACCTTGGCCGCCTGTTAGGCCATACTATTAGGGTTTTTCCACCATTTAAATAATGAGGCACTAAGAAGAGAAAAAAGCAAGCAATCAAGGAGGCTACAAGCAAGTCACCAAGGAGTCACTAAGAAGAGAAGTAATAGCTTGGAGAGTTAGTTGGAGAAGAAGATTTCTACCTTGGAGAGAGAGATCTGAACTGCATAAACAGAGAAGATCTTGAACTCCTTTTGTTTTCTTACTCTATTACTATTTTCATTAAGTTTTATTTAAGTATTATTCAGACCATCATGATCATGCTTCTTATTAATATGTCTGAGTCGTTCTACTGTTAGATTTAGGTTTATCAAAGGTTGATCTATGTACTGCTGATCATAATATGACTGTTAGGGTGTTTTAATAGTTCTTTCATTCTAGTTGTGCTTAATGCTAAGTAAATGATTGATCACTCTTGACTTAGATCTTAGGTTTAATTTGCACAAGCGACAGCATGGTAAATTGGCTGAAAATAAACTAGTCTGGTCTAATTAATTAGGTAAAGACGAAAGTTTCCCTAGTTAATCTGAGAACCTATCAAACCTGCTCGGTAATGCTTACTGGAAAGATCGAATCGATCGATACGACATTAGAGTCATCGATCGATTAAGGTTGATCTATGTAGGTTAATCAAAGGTTGATCTATGTACTGCTGATCATAATATGACTGTTAGGGTGTTTTAATAGTTCTTTCATTCTAGTTGTGCTTAATGCTAAGTAAAGGATTGATCACCCTTGACTTAGATCTTAGGTTTAATTTACGCAAACGACAGCATGGTAAATTGCCTGAAAATAAACTAGACTGATCTAATTAATTAGGTAAAGACGAAAGTTGCCTTAGTTAATCTGAGAACCTATCAAACCTGCTCGGTAATGCTTACTGGAAAGAGAATCGATCGATACGACATTAGAGTCATCGATCGATTATCTGAAAAGCATATCGATCGATTTTCCTGTCCGAACCAGCATTCATTTAAGTTACTGATTTAAAACTATTCAATCTAGCTTTATTTCGAAGACTATAACATCTATTGTATAATCCAAGAGTCTCTGTGGATTCGATCCTTAAGTACTGCAATTGAACCTCTTTTGATGAGAGTAAAGTTGCTCTAGGGTAATTTGAGCACGTATCACCTTGAAGAAGCATATAGAGTTTTTACTCATAATGAAGTTGAGGATGCCTAGCCCGGGCAGGTTCCAGCAACAACAATACCATATACATGAATAGAAGAATTCATAAACAAAATCTGAATCATGCAAGCAAATTGGTCAACGTTGTGACTTACAAGTTTCACGGCAACTTCTTCTCTAGTTTGCACATTCACAACTGTAACCAAAACAAAACAAAGACGATAAGAATTGTTACTAAACAAGAAACCTGAAATAACACACAAAGAAAGAAGAAAGTTTGAATACCTAGAAAAAGTTCACCAAATGATCCACTTCCAAGTTTACGTCCCAGTTTATACTTACCACCAACCACATGATCCATTGATCAAACATAACCTTCTTTCTGCAATCTATTTCGCCATAATCCACCTCAAATCAAACCCCCTTCCCAAAATATGATAAGATTAAGACTCCAATCTCGAGGAAACCCAAGTTGACTCAGCTCTTCAATTGTGTTTCCCTACCTCTGTAGAAGCTTTTAATCCAATATATAATTTACCCAGATCGAATTTCAAATCAACGTCCCAATCGGTGGTTGACCTAAATCGATTCGGCGAAATTCACAAAGTAATCTAATTGATTGAGCTAAATATTTTAAATCAAACTAAAACATTAATCTATTGACCAACTTCGTCGTCGTAGATACTCTGACAAAGCTTCAGATCAGGTTGCGGAGAGAAAAAAGAAGAAATCTGATGCGGATTAGATTTGACTGCTAGACAAAACTGAATTCGGTATTTTTTTCAAAAATAAAATAAATATCTGATTTTTTTCTAGGGGAGATAACAGATTAAAGACCAAATTAAGCGTTAAAAGAAAAAAAAATTAGAAAGAAGAAAAGTGATGAGATGGCCTTTGGGAGGATTTTATTTCCTTATCTTTAATTTGTTTTCTTTTGTTTTTGTGCTTAATAGGATAAGCTATCTGCTTAATAGCATAAGCAATCTACTTTAGTGCCATCGTTAAAAAACATATGATACTAACATGTCGATGTTATTTACAAGGGTTATTAGCTGTTGAATTTGAATATATTTTCTTTACTTTAAACAATGGATATGAATGTTCCATAGCATCTAAAAAAGTATTGTTGCTTCTCAAAAGGAGTATACATTGGATAAAATGGAAAAATCTATGCAAATTGAGAAAGGAGGGAGAAATTGGATTCATGATGATCCATGAGTTCAACCTAGCCCTACATGACAAACAGTTATGGTGCTTGGTACAATACCCAGATTCTTTAGTCGCCAGAGTCCTAAAAGGAAAATACTTCAGATGTAACACACCTTTGAGGATTGAGTGAAAACCCAAATGCTCTTATTCTGGCATACTCTTACGAATTATGGCGTACTCATGTCTAATATGATACTCTCTCCTAGTGTGGTTAATGTCGAAGGTGTCCCTGGCCGATTATTTAGATCCAAAATAAGAATACTCCAGTCGTCTTCGTCGTCTTCTTCGAGTCTGCTACTCTAGTTAATTCTCTCCATTCCTCCTTGTTCTTCCTCGCTATCATCGAATTGCTACCTCGGTTTCCTCGCTGGGATGCTGAATCATTGAGCTATTGGTTCTGTTTTACAGGGTATGTATCTCAAATCGTCTTAAGACCAATGTATAGAATCCACCACAGACGAATTATTCACAGGGATTCTGATTTACTAGAGTCGCATTAGATAGAAGATTTTGTATTTGTGTATAAACTAATCGAGGATCAGAAAGTTTGAATGATCTGTTTATTTGGGAATTCGATAATCAACAACTGTACTTAGGTTGACTCCCATCATCGGGATAACCAGGTTAAAATCCCCACACATCTTACAATTGTACTTAGGCTTAGGCTGACTCTCATCATCGTCCGAAAAATCACTATATTCCTGAACTTTGAGATTGCAGCTTTTGCATGCCCAATAATACCAGTTTTTCAAAGAATCAAACCCTTTGATGGGAACACAACAAACAGCTTTTGCAAACTACATGTAAGATATATTGTTTGTTATGATTATGCAGAAAAATAAGACAGATAATTAGTAGACAAAGAAAAACACATTATTCAATAAACTTACTGATGAGAAGTCTATAATACCAGTTAAAGTCTTCTGAGGATTTCTCGAAAAACTCATTTCGGACATCCACAGAATTACCATATGATATCTGGTTGAAAGCACATTGTGTAATCATTTGACGATTACTTGGCAAACTATATTGTTAAAATCATAACAAAGCCACTGATATTAATTTATGCTTATTGCTCAATAAAAAAGTCTTCCTCGTATGAAACTATTATAAAATGATCATTCATTAAATGTTATGATACCTATTTATTAAATTATCCGCATGTTCAGTAGTAGGATCAAACAATATCTTCATGGCACTGAAAGCATTAGAGATGCTTATCTCGCCTATAAAAGACCGATAAGAAATTAAACATTTTTATTAAATATATAAAATAAAAGTGAGAGCATACCAAAGTACAATTATAGAGTTTGATTCTAAATTTAAATATAAAAATAGTTAATACCTTTGTAGGATTTCACTGACATAAAACGCATGACACATACCACTACCGAATCCATCTTCTTGGTGGTATGAGTAAATGTTCGTTTTGCATGTTCACCCCATAGAGTACACTTTAGTGTGACCTCACTGGAAATAATTTTCTATAAGATAATAGATCATCTATTAGAATAAATGAATTTAGAAACTACTTACTTTCTATTGCCCAAAATCAGTTGGAGTGTGGAAGAATTATTTGTACCTTTTGTCTTCACTTCTTCAACGTTACCAACTTCAATAATTTGGCCAATGACATCTATATGTTACAAACATGAATGATTAGTCAAGCTATAAATTTATGCGTTCGTGAAATAATAACAAATGTTACCTATCAATAGGTTTCTTTCATATTTTTCATCTAATATGTCACTGAAGTCAATGAAATACTTTTCCGGTACATCATCAGGAAAATCTGTCAACGCTTTCGTCCTAGTTGTCCTTATGATAGCCAGATTGTAAGGAAATGAAATGGTCCTGAACTCACCACCGTATTCTTTCAGACTGAATGCGTTTATTGATAACGCTTGACCTTCGTTTAGAAGATGTCTATGTTTATGTACAAGATCATTCTGTACACAATGCAAAAATAAAAAAACATGCAATATAGAAATTGGAACTGCATAATATAATATGTGATTAAAAAATAGAACAATGCATCAATTGTAAAATCGAATATAACATGCATCATTTCCATTTACAGTACGGTTTAAAATAATACTATGCCATTAGATTGCATTAGAACGCAATAACCGTGATGGAAGATTATAACCGAGATTAGAGAATATACAAACCAACACTAAAGCGAAACCGAGAAAGATCTAAAATCTCGGTTGTAGATGGTGTGACCAATAACGGTTTAAAGAAGATAATCAAAGCGTAATTAGAAAAGAATTAGCGATGGTTCAAAACGTAATTGAAAAAGGATTAGCGATGGTTTAGCGAGAGCGTGAGCCAATGAGATTATAACGTTTTCATTAAGTCCATGGTTTATGATAAAAGAAACACATCAGCATTGTAAATTATTCTAATCAGCATTAGGAATTAGTGAACCAATAAAATTATAACGTTTTCAGTTATGTGTGTTCTCAAATAATAGTATGATATGAGTTCTGCCAAATTTGTAAATAATATCCAAAAATATAGCTAAAAAGTTAGAAAATATTCTCTAAATCATCCAAGTATTTTTATTTTCTTTTTAAATCTTTTTTTGTAAAAATAGATAATCTTCTTCCTCTTTCTCAACCTTTTTTTCTTTCGCAGTCATGAACCATGATTTTACTTTCCTTCTTATAATATATCTACTTGGTCTTATAACTTCACCAAACTAATGATGTATACTTCTAGGAAGAATAGTCCTCTTCATGATTTCACTCTTTGGAGACTTCATCTTTATGTTTTAGTCACGTGATTTATTTATTTCTTTTTTTATTCGTTTAAGAAGATCTTGTTGGCTCATGATGTGTCTTGTTTAAATCATAGATGCCCTCTTAGGAAAGCTTTGTTTTATATCATCTACGTGTTTTTGTGTATTTCTTCATATGTACACTTACGTAAATAGTGAAGTTAATCATCTTGGACGATGTACATGTTCATAAATTTGTTCCACTTCCACTGCTCTTGTAAAAATTACCATACTCAATCTTTAAACGTCAATGTTGCTTCCTCTGAAGCTCATGTGTTTTGATTGAGATGATTTGTTCCATTTCACAATAATTATGATATAACACATTATTCAAGAAAATGATTACAGGAGAGGAAGAAGACGATGATAAGAATTAAATAAGATTAAAAAGCAGCATTTTTGTAACTGTATAATTAGAGGGACTTATTTGGATTAACATTAATATTAGTTCTATGTGGAAAATAATCTGTAAAATTATTCTAAGGGGACAATATGTGAGATTTTCCTTATTGGAAACTTTCCTTTGATTTTATCATATACTTAAATTTCTATTCACGAATTAAAGGGAAATAAATTTGGTTAAATTTTTGGTCCTTGATATGGTGGATATAACTTCGTAGAGGAAACAAATATGAAATGGTTAATCCGGTAGAAATAACATACGAGACTCATGTTGAATATAGGCACATGATGTTGACCAATTTAGATAATTAGCGATCGTTAGGTTAGTAACAGTGATATTGGTTATGAATTATTTTAGACTAAATAGTTAGTGTGGTTGGACGAAACATGTAGTTTCTATGGGGTTGTTAAATGATAAAATTGCCATTAATCAAAATTTATTTTTAAAAAGTGGCATAAATTGTAATATTTCACATGATTGTAAAATAAAATTCAAAATGTTCTTATAATAGATAGATAGGATATTAGTGAATATTAGTTAGAAATTTCAAATATATTAATAAAGTAGACATTTATAATTTATGTATATTAATTTAAATCTTTTTTAAATATTCAAATGAAGTTTAGTTTTGTTTTGTTTTTGTATGATACCATCTACCAACCGTCTACAAGCATTAGAGCATCATTATCCTAACAACCCATAATGGATTGCTTAATTATATTATAATAGTATTTAAGGAGTTAATTTTGGTAAGAGACTTAGCTAAGAAACTTGATATTTTTCTCCTCCATTGCAAGTCTCTTATTCTAGGATGCTTAAAAATTGTTTGTTGTGTTTAGATGTAAAAAAATTCTACAAGTTGATCTTTTCTCTTCTGTGTACTCTAATAGTGTCTCAAAATCTGATACAGTCCATTATAGAAAATGTTTCAATTCCATCACCAAGTGTTCAAGTCTATATAAAGAAAAAGAAGAAACCATGTTCTCATGGGAAGACCAAAAAGAGCCCTGTCTATATACAATGCTTGGATGACTGGTGTTTACCATGTGATGGATGACGAGAAGAGAAATTCATCCGACCACCCTTGCCACCAAGGCCTGAGCCACCGGATCTCCATTGTGGTTCAACAGAACCCTTGTTGCTAAGATTATGTTGCATTTACAAACATTGTCAATCACCATGTCACAACATATGCTATTTAGTGCATTTTAAACCCATGAACTAGACCAAGAACAGCAAAAACCACATATCTCTTTCCTCTTATCACGCATTTTCTTAAATTGCTTCCACTCTCTTTGTTTCTATGTCCATCATCATACTTTCTTCTTCTTCTTCTTCTTCTTCTTCTTCTTCTTCTTCTTCTTCTTCTTCTTCTTCTTCTTCTTCTTCTTCTTCTTCTTCTTCTTCTTCTTCTTCTTCTTCTTCTTCTTCTTCTTCTTCTTCTTCTTCTTCTTCTTCTTCTTCTTCTTCATAACGACCATGACGATGTCACAGACTGCGAGTGTTTGGGAAAGATATCAATGGCTGACATCATCTGCCACTTGGCCAAATACGGAGTCCACATACTCTCTGCCTTAAACTCACCTGACTCTGAACAAAACAAAACTTAAAAATACATAATTCAGTACACTGAAACCTTAAAAATCCATCAGCTATACAAGATACGATGAAAACTCACACAATCAGTACCATCCTAGATTTTAAATCAATCAAAAACTAAATTCAATCAATCAAATATAATTGAGTGATTGAGAATCAATCTGGAAGAAGAAGAAGAAGACTCACCTGCCACTAGATACACGAGCGAAGACGAGATGGTCTCCATCGTCGAAGAGAGGTGAACAACGAGAGCAGAATTGCCAACTGATTCATCAGACGAGGGGAGAACAATACGACGTTTTTGACTCGAAACCGTCTGATTTAACGAAGTAGGGAGAGAGATAGAGATGAGAGAGAGGCGGAGAGACCAAGGTATGACGCATGTCCCATTAAGCGTCATCTCTTCCTCTGCTTAATTAAGCAACGTTGTTTGTATTAAAAGGTAACTAGATTTTGATCCGAACTTTCAAAGCGCGGGTTATCCTTCTTTCCAAATTTTCATTGTATATTGGACTTTTGTTTTCGTGTTTATATATATTGTCATTTCGTGTGTTATATATATATTTGTCATTTTCATCCACAGTTTTAAAATTCATGTCTAATCTATTGATGTTATACAGTAGAAATGTTGTTTTAGATAATGATAGCATTTTATAATATTTTTCGCTCATCTCAACAAATAAGACCGAAAAGTTTCAAATGGATCATCATTACAAACATGGGTAAAGTAAACAACTTTAGTTTGTCTATTTGTATTATATAATATTTTAATTGCCAACCACATAAATGAACTTTGGAAACATAAATACAAAAATGCAAAATATAAAATTGGGATTTCTTTCGGTCGGACTTTAAATTCAATCAACAACTACGATTAGTTATATAACAAAACCATATAAACCCTAAACCATGCAAATTACAAATTCAAAATCCCGATAGAACCACCAAGGTATCTAACTATGCCTTCAGACAAAAATAAAATCCAACATGTACATGCAAACAAAGAAGCAAATAACACTAATTAATATCATAGATTAAATTTTAAACCGGTTGTAAAAAACCAGAACATAAGTCTGAACATGAAACGGAATAAATATAAGCATAATTATAAAACAAGTCTGACGGATTTAGAAGCCAAGGAGTCACTAAAACATATCAGGTTGACCTAGCTTAAACCAATCGATGTTAGGTACCTTAAGATTGGACATCTTCCTCTTTGCAACCCTAAGATCCGCTTGAAGTTTAACTTTCTCAGACATCAGGGAAGAGGCCTCATTAAGATGGTCAAGTAGCTCCAGTTTGGCTCCAATACGGTTCACCTCGACGGCCTCTTCATGCTTTGCAACAATAGCACTCGTTTGTGCCTTGTAGATAGCAAGCTTCTTCCTATAATGCGCCTTGGTTTCCCTGCTTCCCTTTTTAAAAGCATCTTTGGGAGATGAACCGTAATCAATCTCAGCCGGACGTTTTCCTTTGAAGTCTCTGTTTTCTGCCATGTTCACCTGTTTCTACATGTTAACCGGTTTTAAGAAACCTGGGTTAATAAAACGGAAGCATTAATATCTAAACAACATTCACAGATGAATTTTTAATATACAAAATTATTTAATAACTAAAAATATATACCTAGTTAGAGAATCTAAAATCCGACAGATCTATTCTACCATTACATTTAGTAATAAGATCTTAACCTATGAAACAGAACTATGTATACTATGCAACAAAAATGTTGAAAAAAAGAACTTACAAAATAGAGATTCAGAGAGACCAAAAGGGAAGAGAAGAAAAGAAATGGTACAGTTAATAGGAAAAGTATTAAAGAAGAGTTGTATATAAAACAACTTTGCTCCTTTCAATGTTTGAAATCACGAATAGAAACCCTTCATATTCGTATATTTAATTTGGGTAATAATATGTTGGTATATTCTTCTTACAAAGGCCAAGTAAAATATAATAAGCCCGAACGTTTTCCTTTGAAGTCTCTGTTTTCTGCCATGTTCACCTGTTTCTACATGTTAACCGGTTTTAAGAAACCTGGGTTAATAAAACGGAAGCAATAATATCTAAACAACATTCACAGATGAATTTTTAATATACAAAATTATTTAATAACTAAAAATATATACCTAGTTAGAGAATCTAAAATCCGACAGATCTATTCTACCATTACATTTAGTAATAATATCTTAACCTATGAAACAGAACTATGTATACTATGCAACAAAAATGTTGAAAAAAAGAACTTACAAAATAGAGATTCAGAGAGACCAAAAGGGAAGAGAAGAAAAGAGATGGTACAGTTAATAGGAAAAGTATTAAAGAAGAGTTGTATATAAAACAACTTTGCTCCTTTCAATGTTTGAAATCACGAATAGAAACCCTTCATATTCGTATATTTAATTTGGGTCATAATATGTTGGTATATTCTTCTTACAAAGGCCAAGTAAAATATAATAAGCCCGAACGAATTAAAAAATACATCAACTCATAGAGACCAACTTCAAGCAATCCGAAAATATATCAAGGGTCCACAAAAAAATCTCAAACTTGACAGATCACAGATTATTGAATATCTCTTTGAAAACAACGTTCTTTGTCTGATGTTGAGGCTTGCCTTCACTGTCGACGATCAAAATCTTCAATCCTTTCTTAGAAGTGACTCTAGACACGGCAACATATAGTTGCCATGAGAAAACATAGGTCTTGGTAGAAAAAGACCAACCTGTGCAAGTGATTGACCTTGACTTTTATTGATTGTTATTGCAAATACAACCGCTATTGGGAGTTGTCGCCTCCTCATTTTGAATGGCAACTTCTTATCAGAAGGTGTTATCGAGAGTATGGGAATAAGTACAGTTTCCCCAACTTTTTCACTTGTGATAACTTTGGCTTTTATCATGAAATCATATAATTCTTTTTCTGAAGTCTGGTTCCGTTTATTTTTCTCCTGTGCGGATCAATGTTCCTTAGCAACATGATAGGACACCCCCACCTTCAATCACAAACTATGGTTAGGTAAACCAGACACTTTGATGCTATGCAGAAAATCGGGAGTGAGAGCTTGATCGTTAACGGAAAACCCGTCTGAAGCATTGATAGAATCAGAACTCAGATAAAACCTTTCCTAACCTGCATGAAAGAACCAAAATTAAAAGAGTTTCAAAACACAAGTAAATCCATAATAAATGAAAAATCATAAAATAAGTAAGCCAAAAGCTAGCCTTGCAACTTATCCAACATGTGTTGATTAATAAAGTTCACATCCTCGTTAGTAGGACACAATATTGCTCTCTCTTGGAAAAATTGTGGTTCTTTATTATATTGTAAAGAAATGGCATTCCCATACATTGCTTTGCTTATCGTATCAACTGGATCATCGACATCAAGAATAAGAAACTCATATGGAATTGTGATTACAGATTCACCATCATCTCCTACGCCAAGATTTCCATCTCCAACATCTAAAATCCACTGTGAAAACACTTCAAGTTCTTTTGCTTCTTCAGGTGACAAATCCTTCGACATAAGCCTCATATTCTTCGTTAGCTGCAAGAATTTAACATGCTTTCCAAAGGTAAGAAGTATTGAGCGACTCATTAACGATTTCAGCCCTTCCAGCTCCATGAATTACGGGTAAAACTTGTCTAAAATCCCCTCCAAGTACAATAACTTTCCCACCAAAAGGTCGTTTATCCTTATTTCGAAAAATGTCTTTCATAGTCATATCCAGTGCTTCAAAACAATGCTTACTCATCATCGGCGCTTCATCCCAAATGATAAGAGAAGCTGCTTTCATAAGTTCTGCTTGATCGCTTCCTGGCGCAAATTTGCAGGTGGAAAACTCATCAGGATTGATAGGAATTCCAAATCTAGAATGTGCTGTTCTTCCTCCTGGTAGTAATAGAGAAGCTATCCCACTTGACGCTACATTCAAACATGTATGGCCCCTGTATCTGATAGCAGCAGAAAGTAATCTCCACAAAAAGGTTTTCCCAATACCACCAAAGCCATAAACGAAAAACACACCTCCCTTTTTGTTTAACACAACATCGGTTATCTCATCATAAATCTTCCTCTGCTCCTCAGTCAACTTTGGTAGATCACGATCATGATTAGCTTTTACCTCTTCTAGATCGTAACTTAACTCATCCATAATCAGGACATTGTTATTAATTATATCAGGTACTGGCTGAGGCATTTTCTTCTAGTTCTCCAATGAAGTTCCGTTGCTCTTTAGATTTTTTTTCAATTTCTATGAGAGCATATTCTTTTTTCTCCTCGTCAGATAAACAAAGATCTGCACGTCAAACATTATCACTAGTCGTTTTATTATTAACTATTTATAATTATCTATCATGAACGGTAATAAGTATAGCATATATTATTACCTGGTCTATTTAATAGCTGCCTTCGTTTATATTTGATGTCATCACAAAGGAACTCCCAAGTCTTCTCCCAAATAACTTCAGGCATAGACAGCGTACCCGAAAACAGCATAACAACAAATACATGATGCAAGTAAGATGCAGAACCAGTAAAAATTCGTCCTGATGATGTCTTCTATATATTCTTGATCATCTTTTAGAAGTCCCCTTGCAAAGCATGTTTCTTTGAATGTTTCATAACGAACATTTTGATAAGTTCTTATGTCCTCAAAAAATGTTGGTCCTCTCACAATGTTTAGCAAGACTCACATATAGAAAGCTTCTTCAATGAGCCGAGGGGCGTAATTGATTCGCCCAATGCTGGACCCTCTCTTTCTTTCATGAAATTTTTTTTCCTTTTTATTCCAAGTAAACCATATGGGAATTTCGGCGAGAGTGAGTGTCTGAGCCTTTGCATTGACCTTGTTTAACTCGAACCACCCGAGCAACATAGTATTTTCGATCAGCTTTCGGCTGGTTACCTCATCGTATGTGTCATCGTCCTTAAAGACAATTGTCTGTTTTCCAGGTAGATGGAATTGTATTCTCTCAAAAGGCATGGATCTATAGTGAATCGGAAACTAGAAGTTCTGCCAAGCACCTTCACACGCGGAGACATATCTGAAATAATCATTGGTTACGGGCAATGTTCAAAAACAATTATTAGGTAGAAATATTTACACAATATAAAACCGTTTAAGCTAAAGATATATCAAAATTTAAGAATTAACCTGCAATTAAAATAATCTTTAATTTCATTCTTCTTTTCTACAGTTTTAGATGTAGTGGCAGGTACATTCTCTGTTGCTCCATCTTTATTGGGAGGCTCAATGGCAACGGTAACACGATCCTGACCTTTATTAATATACTTGAATAAGTATTTTATTGAACCAGAGTGATTGCACCATTCAACGTTAATGTGTGCCCGATAACTTAGGGACAACTCCGTGTTATATGGTATGACATACGTGTTGTCACATTTGAAGCTGTTTTTCTCTATAAAGCGACCTGACTTCCATTTTCTATAAAATGGAAAACCCTCTTTGTTCACTGTGGTGACTTCGGCATGGGTTTTTGGATATTGCTTAATACATATACCATTCTAAATACATGGTGAATTCATGTTAACAGCTCTGCAAGGTCCATGAATCATCATGTCCTTTACTACATCATAAAGGTTGGGCTCCGTCTCTTTATCTGGAATTTCTGCCAAGATGATCTTATCAATGTCATTAGTTGTTGGAAATTTCGAGTTAGGACGCATGAATAAAAGAAAGTGTGCATGTGGTAGGCCAAGCTTCTGAAGTTCAATAGTATACGTCGCTGCAATAAAGACGTCAATATATCTGTTTCTATATGTGACAAAAAGACATGTAAAAATAAAAAAATTCAAACAAACCAACTCACATGCGATGGTCTTGCCCAACAGCTCTCTATCTGTCAAATCCGTCATAAGCGACTCCAACTTGCATTTAAAAATTCTGCAAATGATATCTGGCCTATCATTAGCAGTAAGCTTGCGCGGTAGCAGATGTCTTACGATTTCAGGCCACTTGGAATTGCATGTAAATGTTATAAACAAATCAGGGAATCCAAAATGTCTACATATTACCATTGCATCTAAATACATATTCTTCATTTATCTTGGACCTCCAGTGAACGTCGCTGGTAGCACAAACATTTGTCCTTGATCATGCATATCTGTATTTCCAGCATTTTCAGCAGCTTTGATCGAGTCATAGCTATCCGATCTAAGACATTTTTGGTTCATCCTTAGATAGAACAAACGGTTAGCCTCTATAGTAGTAGAAAATTCAACCAAGAATTGCTCAAACAATCATTTAGAATGGAGTAGATTATGACACTCGTTTTCTCTTTCATGCATCCGATAAGCATACCATTGCCTCATGCTTATTGCTTCCCTCTTGAGACTCTCCGTAGCAGTGGTTCTTCTTTTTATAATTCCAAGCCTGAACCCATCTTTACCGTAATTAAAAATTAGAGGATATTGAAGAGCAAGATAAGCAGGATGAATCTCACTGATCCTTTTAAGATATCCACTTTGTACTTCTTCCAACACAATATCTCTTTTATCCATGTCCAAACTGAAATCTACTGAAATCAAGGCAGTAACTTCAGATGCAATAGGAGTGTCATATGTCCTTCCATCCTTCTCTTGACTACTAACAATGCGCATATGAAATGTTTGGTCCAGATTAGTATCAAACATATCCCTTGCTGATCTGAATTGTTGGACATATGGATTGACCTCGTTAAGCATGGAAATTATAGACTCAATTACTTTCTCCCTCAACTTCTCTTTGTTTGCCTTATCTTCAACTCGCTTGTACTTCCTGCGACAGTATTAGAGTGCTTGTCAGAAAAAATCGTAATAATTAAAATAAAGAGATAATATTTCGGGTACTATCATTTATACCCAAAGATGGCAGCGCGATTAGCTACCTCTTTCTCTGTGTCGATAATATAGAGCTGACCAAATTTAGCATAGTCATTCACAGGAGGTTTCAAACTACCTATCAAACGATAGTTTTCTCTTTGTAGCTGAAACATGTTAGGACCACGGCCCTTTTTTTTACTGCTCGATCCACTTTCCCATCAAGTGATGTAAATGATAATACCATGTTAATAGATCTAATGTTTTCACGATAATATTTGCTTTCTTTGTCATCTTCAGTTAGATATCGTTTCAATAGTGACGGTGAATCTTTTAACAATGGCAGCTGAACTTGACCTTGCCCACAACACAAGAAAATTTCTGTTTACGCTGGTTTCTTTTCTTGTTTAAGCGCTCACCATACCACATGATAGCGTTGCAATATTCACATTTCCATTCCGCATCACCTTCATCCTTGTATACTACAATTGTGTATATTAAACATAAGATAAGACACAATTAAATAAAAAATTGTTATTTAACTGCTTTTATACTTATAACCACTTCGGAGGGCGGGCTTCTTGGTCCTTGATAACACTGGAACAGTCTCTTGCATTGAAGATATGGTTGAATCAGACCTGACCCACTTTCCTCACTGCTGCATTCATACTCCTGTTCTCCAAGTTGATCAGAGTTTCCTATAAACAAATTATATTATATATCTCCAAAATAATGGTTGTACTACATCGACGTTTAAAAAAAAAACTAATTTCTACGATATATGTAGAAACAAAAATATAAAGATAGAGGTGATGGTACATACCATCATAATCAAATTGAGCTAGTTCATCATCATTTTCCTCACTATCGTATCCATCAGGATCTGGAAGATCCATGGGGACAATAGAAATACATTAAATAGTTGAGTAACACGGGCTTATAAGAGTTATTATAAGACTTTCGAAAAATACCTTCATTTATCTGTGTCCTTTCTGTATTACCTGCAAAGGAACCACTAAGTTATCTTGTTCTTCGTTTGTAGAAACCCCTTATTTTAAAATTAAATTAAAGGTATATTAAAAAAATAACATGTCTCACTAAACCAATAAGAGAATCATAAGATCTTACAGTGATAAGCACGAGCACTCTTTACCCTCTTACCAAAAGCTAATACATATAATAATAGATCAACAACGCACCAGAAAGTACTCTTGGTAAAGTGCTCTTCAATCGCAAAGCAGCCGTCCATTGTTGAGTAGTTGCTGCAAAAGCCAAATTAGGAGTAGATCCTTGGACCGTTGATTGTGGCTGTAAAGTACTCGGTTTCACTGTTAAGTTATCTTGTGCTTCATTTGGAGAAATCCATTATTTTAAAATTAAATTAAAGGTATATTAAAAAAATAACATGTCTCACTAAACCAATAAGAGAATCATAAGGTCTTACAATGATAAGCTCGAGCACTCTTTACCCTCTTATCAGAAGCTAATACATATAAGAATAGATTAACAACGCACAAAAAATTACTCTTGGTAAAGTGCTCTTCAATCGCAAAGCAGCCAACCCTTGTTGAGTAGTTGCGGCAGAAGACAAATTAGGAGTCCTTGGACCGTTAACTGTGGCTGTAAAGTACTCGGTTTCGCTGATAAGTTATCTTGTGTTTCGTTTGTAGAAAAAAAATATTTTTAAATTAAATTAAAGGTATATTAAAAAAATAAGATGTCCACTAAACCAATAAGAGAATCATAAGGTCTTACAGTGATAAGCTCGAGCACTCTTTACCCTCTTACCAGAAGAAATGATCTTCTTTTTCATATACTCATTTACACCTTAATATTAAAATATAAAGAAATCAACCATATTTATGTTCAATTATTAATCTCTATCAAAAACAAAGACAACTCACCAGAGAGTACTCTTGGTAAATGGATATTCGAAGCTTCAGAAGTAAATACTGGCTGGATATTTTCTGCTTCATCGTTCTTGGGTGTTCTCTTCCTCTTCGTTGTTGATCCCTGAGCTAGTATACTTGGATGCAAAGTACTTGTTGTCGACGTTAAATTTGCTTGTGCTTAAGAGTAGAAAAAGTCTATATAAAGTTCTTCATAATAGGTATATTATTAAGAAAACTCATGTATGGATGAATCTGGACAGATTATCATTTGGTCTTATAGATAAAATCTGGATTACTCTTAACCCTCTTACCAGACACACTGGTATTCCCGTTCCCTTTACTCAAAACATGTCAAGATATCAAGCAAAATAGTATAGATTAGGTATGTGATATTTGACATACAAAAACTTAAAGATGGAAAGCCAGTAAATTGTATAGATGCATACCATTGTTAGTTCCGAAGACTACAGATGCACGTAGAGACGACAACTGACCACTTAGAATAATTGGTATCCCTACTGAAGGATGTTTATTAGTTACATCAGATATGACACTTCCAAAAGCCCTCTTCAATGGCACAGAGTTATAGATTTGATCAGTCCTTGATTGGGAAACACTATTTTCTGCGTCATCATTAACGGTTTCTCTTTTCCTCTCATTGTTCGAACCTTTAGGAACAGTGTTCTTCGTTTTGTCTTTCATGGCGGTAAATGAGTTTAGTATTAGGTTGGAGGTTTTGTCGCAAGTTTGATATTGTAGATATTTAGAGAATAAATATATTATCAAATCTATAATCTAGTGCATTGTATTTATTTAACGTACAAAACGGTGTACATAACTGCTAGAGTGGAAATAAAATATCTATATATAATCACGTTATAAATTCCACACATTAAAAATTATCTACCGCATAAATAACATATGTTATAATATTCCATGTATAGTCTTTAGACATACATATGCAATTTTTATAACTCAATACATGTTAAGTTACAATTGAAAATGCTCTATATATTTTTATGTTCGTAATTCAATATTTTAACTGAATTTAATACTGAAGATATTAATGTTTCAGTCGAGGTAATGCAACTACGGTATTGAATCTATAATTATATATTATTCTATGTATGGAAATTATTCATATATATCGGATTTTTCATAACGCATTACATATCAAGTTAACAATTGAAAATGCTGTATATTTTTTATGTTCGTAAGAAATATTTCCACTGAATTTAATACTGCAGATACAAAATTTGATTTAACTAATATTAATGTTTCATAATCTAATAATGTTTCAGTTATTAATGTTCCAGTCGACGTTATGTAACTATTGAATATAAACTAGCTATAATTATTGGTAATTTAACGAAAACCAAATAATTAAGCGAACGAAAACCCAATTTTATTTCTTCTTTCAAAAAACCAAACAATATTCAAAAAACCACATTAAACTGGAAAACATAGAATCATAGAAATCTTAATAAAAATCCAAAAAAAAAAATGAGCCCTTGGTTTAGATGTTCTTGCTAGAATTCGTCTAAAGCTCCTTCATCTTTTCAAGTTTGACAGCTTTTGATCGTAGATTCCTGGTCGATGAAGATATGTCAACTGTTTCGGTAGTCAGATTTTTGCGCTTAGTGGATAGAGTAGACATTTCCTCGCTGTTATCTTCGTCATCGTTGAGATGTAAAACACTCTAAAGAAATTTTCATTGAAATTATAAGTCAGATTCATAGGTATAAATTAACAAATCTTCAAAAACCATAATAAAATACCTCTTCACCACTCGTTGATGTGACACCTTTGTCTGAAAGAGAATTTGTTTGACTTACGTCAGTGTTCAAGCATTCCAATCTGTATTTATACACCCTTCCAACCCTGTAAATTTCGGAACCATATACAATATGCTCTTTCTCTACGTAGATTCCGAAAGTGAAAGTCTTGCCAACAATCTGAGTAATTGCTTCAGGCAAATCGTCTGGATCGTCGAGCTAACAAAACCAAACCTCTAAATAAATATTGCAACTTAATCAGAAAAATATAAAAACACGAATATTGTACCTCGTCAAAAGAATCATTTAAAAGTTCGGTTGCGGATTCTGAAATCAATCCAGATGCAACCATGTCGAGAAGCATGAGCCTTGCTTCTCTGGTATCATCCTTCACCATCAAGTGAAACTTAGACCTAGAAAATGAATATAAGCATTTTGCATATTTGGTAATATAGATAATTGTTAAACATTTAAAAATTATCATATACCTTAGGGATACAGAAGTAATATTCTCCTTGCACACCTCACACCACCAAATATGTGAAGTAATCTCTTGTCCATTAAGAGTCCTCACATTAGTTCCCACCTTAAAATTTTTTTTGTTGCATGTCGAACAACCAAAGTAATACCATCCCCAGTCCGAATCAATTGCATAGACAGTACACATGACCAAGTTTTTTTCAGCCTACGTTTCAAGTTAAAAAGCAGTCATGTTTAAACTTCATCTGACACCAAATCATTAACGTTATCTACAAATCGAAAAGAACTTAAAAATATCAGTAACCTCAAGACATCCAGTTAATTCACTTATAGTTCTTCGCGGCGACAACAGCCACTTGTCACGCTTATCTTGCACACCATTAAGAGATTCGAGTTCGAATTTTTCATCTCTAGTATCACAAAGGGCAAGGGATTTTTCTTCTTCATTAAACCTGTAGAGTGTTAATTTTATATCAAATTAACCTCCCATCTAATAACTAATAATTATAATTGTAACTCAGGAATGTTAATCGGAATACAAACCGAAATTCTTTGATTGCGGCAGCTCTAACCACGCGTCTGTGGTCGGGTGGTCAACGCGTTCCGTGGATCCCTAAGGGACCCGAGTTCGAATCCGCACCACACCAGATTTCCACAACGCGTGGCCACCGGGGCTTTCACATTCTCTCTCCGGGGAATGGTTTACCATTTTTTTTTATTGCGGCAGCTCTAACTGAATAACGATGTCAGACGCTTCAAATGCATTGCACAGTTGTATTTCTTCTGTCAAATAAAAATCCTGCTGATGTCAAATAAAACAAACTACCACCATAAATTAGTTTCGGGTTAAAACATTTTAAGAGCATAAAAAAGACCTCTGAATCGTCCAATATTCACCCATCTGATGAGACGGATTGTCATTCCATCTTCGTTCTGTGTGCAACCTTCATACAGGATCTCGGTGAACTTTCCCCATAAACAACATGGAATCCCTGAATCATTGTATTGCACAGAATACTCAAAAATTATTACAATATTTAACCTTAACATAAGAATTAACTCATAAAATATAATATGATCTTGAAATATAGTTAGTATAGAACAGACTTGATGTCGCGCAAATGAAACTCTAGTTTCCTCCTTGGTTTGCCTGAAACATGAATTGTTTCAAGCTCTCTCAGGTCAACAACCTGACCAATAACTTCTGCAATTTTATATCAAACAAAATATGTTTTCAGAAATTTATTAATAACAAAAGAAATAATGTGTATAAATTTAAGAAAATTAAATTGTGTATAATACCAATGAGAAAACATTGTTGAAGGGATCCACTCATAACCAACTGAAAATCGACCAAACTGAGAAACATGTCCTCGTCGACATGATTGGATTTGGTGATTGTGATATTATGAACGAACGCCATCTTATAGGAATGCTCAGTTGGTCGGTACATCCCTGTGGCAGGGCTTAGTGAGAAATTTTGAATATTTCTCCAAACTCCAACTGGTAGAAGCCTCCCCTTGCTCTCCAAGTACGCCTTCTTGCAGGTAGCATGAATTTTGCATCCCTGTTCCATGTTCATAAACAAATGCATTAAAGTTATTAACGTTAAGATGAATACAAACAAATTATACACTATGTTCAATGTATTAAATAATTAAAATGAAGTATTGAAAACTTACATGTTCGTCTGATAAGATCATTTCAAGTGTTTCTCCAGAGACGGAGTTGTACTGTTTCCAGCTATGTAACACTTTCACGTGAACCTTCCAGCCGCATTTGAAAGGCTTCACTTCACTCAACTGCGTGAAAGGCATAAGAGAACTCATATTGTTTTTGTTTTTCGTTGAAATGATTGTGAGTTGAAGTAGATGGGAATGTTTCTATTTATAAGAAGATATATAGACAAGGTGCTCGCAAAACCTAAATTTTATTGTTAGAGAATATCTAGGTTCGTATTTTAGGTACTAAAATATTTGTTTTTTGAATGCTCATTTCCTAAAGAACAATTATGCAGTTAAGATAATATTTGCCATAATATTTACAAACCTAAACTTGCGGATCAACTAACCATTTCAAATTAATAAAGAGATTTTTTTCTAAAACAGCGATATTCCTTGAAGTGCATTAACTATTTAATTAATAGTATCTATACTGTTAGAGTATCGACCAAGTATGTAGTTAATGCACCAAGAAGATATAGAAGCTTTGCAGAAATTTTTTGGTTAATGCATTGACCATCGACCAAGTTTCATTGAGCATTCAAAATATGGAAGGACTGAATAACTATTTTGATTTTCGAAAAATGTAAAAGAAAATAAAAAAAACCCCATCTTGTAGGATTATAATAATTATAATTTTTTTAACATAATATGTAACTGATTAGCTGTGTAAATAAATACATATGTAAAATCTGTTAATATTTTATAAGAATCCACGAAAGACAACATCAGTTAGCATGATCAGGAATATAGGAAAATATGGATTGTATAGCAGATGCTTTTGTGTTTGAAAAAAATAAAAATAAAAGATTACGTATTTGGATCACGGGTTGCGTTCTTATCTATGAACAAATTTATGGATTAGTCAAAAGAAGAACTTCGTTCGTATGATGAAATGTCGAGATCATGGGATCCGAAGGCTGAGATGAATTTGTCATTGTAAATAGTAATCATAATATGAGTGCGCTGGTGACTGATATATGGTGTTTTAAACATCATTGTATATATGTTTTCTAATTGGTTTTCAAGTCTTTATCGAGTCTTTCTAGTCCTTTTCGAGTCATTAAAGGTCTGGAGTTGCACTGGATGGGAGATGGACCTGCTGGAACAAAAGAAGCAGAAAACAGTGCAGTTTGGTGATTTTCACGCAGAACAGTCTGATGACTGTTCCCGATCAAGCGGAACAAGCAGACGGAGTGATCCCGCGGTTGTTCCCGACGAATAAGGAAAATACAACATCTCGGGATTTGCCCTAATTATCCTCTTTTTCTCTCTGGCCGCCTGTGGCTTTTGATATAACTTCTTTTTTCTATTTTCTACATCATTCTATGCTACTTTTCATAAAGAAACAGACTCTAGAGCTTTTTACTTGGAGATTTGCTACTTTGTAAAGGGAGAAGGCTATCTCTCTCCATAGAGAAGAACCCCTGAACCCTATCTCTTGTTTCTGTTATTTTATGCAGTATTATTCAGTATTGATGCTTGTCTTTTCTTGTGTCATGGCTGAGTAGTCGGCTAGCTTGTCTAGGGTTCTAGGATGTTGATTTCGTGAGCTAAACATAGATAAGTGAATCCATTGATTGTCTTCATTCATAAATGTTCTTATTGCTTGCATTAAACTGGCCGCTTAATGTTAGATCATAGGTTTAACCTGTTCATTAACCGTGTAATAGGTTGCTAGATCTGTTTTGAATGAGCATTGCATCCCTAATCAGCGAAAGTAGATATTAGGGTGTTTTATAACCTATCGGACCTGATCTCTATTGCTTGCGATCGCTTCTCACCTCAACGACAGTTAGACGGTGAGATCGATCAGCATAGGGAGCAGTACTACGACAGTGGACTGTTCTACTTGAGTGATCCGAGTTCTAGACTGTTCTTATTAGCACTTGAATAATTGTTTAGCTCACAAGTTTTAGCACCCGATGAAGTAACCCTAGACTGGCTTCTCTTTAATTTGAATTTACTCTTTGCAATCATTTACTTTACTTGCACGTCACTACTTAAATCAAAACCCCATATTTGTTTTAGCTTGATTTTGATCCAATAGAAATAAAGTGTAAGAGTTGGTCTCTGTGGATTCGATCCTAAAGTGCTACATCGACATACCATTCGATTGTGGTAGTGTGCACATTAGGTTAATTGGTGTGCATGAACACGAATATCAGTGACACTTAATCGTCAATATGGAATAAGATACTACGTTAGAGGGTTCAGGGTTTGAGTCACGTGGGTTGAGCAGAGGTCGAATCGTTTGAATTTAAGGATTGGACCCCTAAACGTGTTGTCGTTTGGTTCCACGGAATAAATCATGGTATACCGGATGAGACAGAGGTTGAAGCGGTCTAAAACCAAACCAACAAAACGGTTTGAGAAAAAAACGCAGGCTCGAAATGGAACTCGTCTCAAAAGAGAAAAACAACGCAGTTTCAGAGAGGAGAACAATGGCAGGATTATTTGATCTGGTTATCTAATCGGAATGTAGGGAATCGATGAAACGGTTCAGGGGTAAACAGGTATCGAAGGTCGTTTCTACCCTCGCCGCAGGGGACAGCAATGATAAAGAGCATGGGTATTGAGAGTAAAAAGACGGGGTGCAAGCTGTTTTAAATGATACCAGATCCGAGTAGGCGATAACCATCGGTTATTGCGTAACCAATAACGGTTAAGAAATAACCGGTGCGGAAAGTCCTAAACTACCCCTAATGAGACGCATCCGAATAGGCGATAAATGCTGGTTATTGCGTAACCAAAAATGGTTAAGAAATAATCAGGTCTGAAAGTACGAAACTACCATTAATGGAAAGGAAGGAAACGCTTAACTGGTAGGGGCAAAACAGTAAAACGTGTGAAGTGTATCCTGTTTTAATAGTATAAACTAGATTTTGATCCGCGCTTTCAAAGCGCGGGTTTATTTTTCTTTATTTTTTTAAATTGACAAATATTTAGTAAATGTCATATTTTCATATATTTGTTTTTTATAAAAAACTTAAGCTTTTTATCTTTCTTTATCGTGTTTCATTTTAAAAGAGTATAGGCCTGAGCACAATATCCGGACCCGAAGAACCAACCCGAAACCGACCCGTAAATCAGGGTCCCGAACCCGATCAGACCCGGAGTAAATATCCGAATGAGTTCTAAATTGCTATATCCGAAAAACCGGTCCCAAACCCGACCCGAACCGAGAACCGGATGAGTACCCAAAGATATCCGAAATGTGAATATATATCTAAAAATATATGTTATAGTTATAGTTATAATTATTTTAATATTTTAAATTAATATTATAAGTTAACTATAGTAGTTATTTTCGGTACTTTTGAGTATTTTTGGATAAAATATGATAGTTTGGATAAAAGTTTACCCAAAAAACTGTATAGAATGGATATTTTTGGTTACTTTTGAGTAATTTGGATACAAAAATTTGAACCGAATCAGATACTTTGATTACTTTGAGTACAAATAACCGAACCCGTTTTAGATACTTTGATTGCAGAAATTCCAATGGAGCATAGTGAGAATTTCGAAAAAGTCTGCAGTTTTACTCGTGCGAATGGTGTGCCACCAGACTACATCAAGTGCATGCTATTCCCATTCTCTCTTGATGGAAAAGCTGCACGGTGGTTGAACTCCCTCCCTACTGGCTCTCTCACTTCATGGGAACAGGTCCGATCAGCGTTCCTCAACCATTTCTACTCTAAGGCGAGAACAGCTGCATTGAGAAACAAGATCACTTCATTCAGACAGCTCCATGATGAGCCTTTTTGTGACGCATGGGAGCGCTTCAATGACTACCAGAGAGAATGCCCTCACCATGGATTTGATGATGATTACCTCATGGGCATTTTCTATGATGGGGTGGACTGGAAATACCAAGGTGCTCTAAACTCTTAGAGCAATGGAGACTTCATGACTCAGACCACTGATGGAGCGCTCAAGCTGATTGAGAACATGGCAGCTAGCTCAGCCAATGAGAATCAGGAGAGCAACCGCTCCAAGAAAGGGAACAGTGTACACACCCAGAAAATTGATGAGCTAACAGCTAAGGTCGATCATCTACTGCATAACAACCAGGCACAAGGATCTGGGTATCAGAACACCATCCCGCAGAGCAATCAGCAAGTTTTTCCAGCCACGAGTGCTCCGACTGCAGGGAACAGTTCGCCAGATGATCTGAAAAATCTGAACATTATGATGCAGCAGATGCTCCAGAGCCAGCAACTTCAGGTCAAGGCACTGAATCAGGTTACCACAGACATCAACACCAGGATGGACATCATGTTCACCAAGCTGAATTCAAAATATGATACTGTGAGCAACCACATAAAGAGGATTGATGTTCAGCTTACTCAAACTGCTGAAACTGTTAAAAGACAGCAAGAGATCATTCGTGGAAAAAGTGTGATGAATCCTAGGGTTGAGCACTGTAATGCAACCGAGCAGAGATATGAGAAATCTGAGGAAAATCAAGCGGAACAACTGTTCGCTGAGACTGTTCTGGGCGCAGAACAGAGAACAGAGCAGTCTGCTAGCTCTAGAGTGACTGCTCCCGCGACTGCTCCCGCTCCCGACGGATCTACTGATATTCCACCAGTGCGAGTCTATGTTCCTAAGGTTCCCTATCTGATTCCACATAGACACCTGAAGGTGTTGCCTAAGGTTAATGACCCTGGAAAGTTTGCTTTTCCATGTTCCATTGCTGGAGTAGAATTTGAGGAAGCTCTTTGTGACTCTGGATCTTGTGTGAATCTTGTCTCAAGGGCGATTGTAGACAAGTTGGGCATTGCTGATGTTGAGCCTTCTAAGGTGACTCTGACTTTTGCAAACTCTTCCAGAGCAGTTCCTTATGGCACCATTCGCAACCTTCCTGTCCAAGTTGGGGACTGTGTTCTCCATACTGAATTTCAGGTTGTTGAGATGAACAAGGATCATGAGATGCCTTTGATCTTAGGAAGGACATTTATGGCTACAGTAGGAGCTATCGTTGATATGCCTAATAAGAGAGTCTCCTTCTCCCACATCAACAAGAATATCTTCTATCAGGTTGTTCCTACCAGATTTCAGAAACTACACGCCTCTTGCATCTCAGTGTTCAGTGGAGAAAAGCTGAAGGTTGTTCCAAGGAAGGAGCTTGGTAAAACAGTGAGATCAAGGAAGTCCACGATGGAGATCCTCACACTGATGCCCATACACTCAGTGAGAATGCTAAGGTGAATGTGAAAGTCCAGAAGAAAAGGGCCAGGAGAGATCCTACCATGACTTTGATACCTTGTATGTGTGATGAGAAATCCATTGAATATGAGGTAAAGTGCAAGGGTACCTCTAAACCTTTCTCCAAGGTCAGAGTTATTCTCACAGATGAGCTGAAAGAGAAAGGAGAAGCTGCTGTGAAAGGGTTGTTGAGCAGAGTTTTGAAGCTGAAAATGTCTGATTATGGAGCTTGTTTTGGAACAAGCCCTCATGTTCAACCCGACTGATCCATGTCACCAAGTCAAGCTAGTGACTTTAACCAAGCGCTTGGTGGGAGACAACGCACAGGTAAGTGTAAATATAACTTGGTTTTGTTTTTGTTTGCTTATTTTCGTTTTAGTTTATTGAGTTTCAGGTCAAAAAGCAGAAAAATTCGAGATACTTCGAAAAATTATGGGTTGCAGAAACGGAGCTCCCTGTTCTGCAGGAGCCAAGAACAACCGCCCAGGTGAAAATCTGGCGATAGAACACCCAGAATTTTTCGGAGCACCCGCTCCAGGTAAGTATCTCGACCCAAAAAAAAAATTGTAAATTCTTGTTTTCACCTTCTCTCTGATTTATTTTCACACCGAGACGTTCTGAAGTAAGTCTGGGGGAGGGTCTTCGTCGATTACTAACTCGTTTCTTTCTTTTGTTTTTCTCTTGAGTCAGTTTTTAGAATTGAGTCAGTCAAAATTTTGTGGGAATTAGGACCTTATTCTGTGTTGATCACTAACCACCTCGTGCTTTGGTTATCTTATTCAGTGACCCTAGCAGTGGCGAAAGACACACATGTGGACCTGGAACACCCTGAGATTTCTCACTTGATTCTCCAGAAGTTCTCAGCCGATCAGGTTACACTGGGTAGACTCAACTCCACCTAACTTAAACCTAATCTTGACTGAAATTCTTCTTGTTATGGGCACTAGATCAGGGAAACGAGAACTACACTCAGGACTTCTTATCTTTTATATCCATCTTGTTGTTCCTGAGTGGCTAGCTCATCTTTAGCTAGTTCCCACCCTGCGCCTTAGCCTTTATTCCACCTTCATGCATTTGTTTTTCAGTGTTATATGTGCAGATATGTGCAAAAAGGTCGGAGAGGAAAGGATCGACGCAGCCTCTTACTCGTTGTTGCTGCGCAGATTCAATCAGAAGGAGAACAAGCAGATTAAGGGAGCAACCGCTCCATAACCAATGAGCTGTGCAAGAACATGGGTGGAGAACCAGAAGAACCACCAGTGGCAATCCAAACATCACATGTTACCTCCTTTTTGTCACCCCACCATCTTTGTTAAAAAAAATAAAAAAAAAAAAAAAAGAAGAAAAAGAAAAAAAAAAATCTATCTTTCATTTTATTTAGCATATGGTGATGGAGAAGGAGAAGAATTCAGGATACATGAGCCATTGGGAAGGTCGAGCAGAAGAGTAGGTATCAATATGAAGGGATGAGGAGCAGACAGATGAGCGGAGCAGTCTGATGATTGTTCCCGAACGAAAAGAACAGTCGCTCCTGAGATAGCAAAACGAGTAAGGAGCTGTGGACATCAATTGAGCCGTCCTCTCACGACTATTTTGCGCGATATTCTGCATCCACTACGAAAAGTTGGTAGCCCCTAAACACTCTTTAGCTCCACCATAAAATTAGCCTGTTCCACACCTAGCCCGTCTACCCTGAATAGTGCCTGTGATGAGAAGCTCACGCTGCTCTTAAATGAATGTAGGGAGTTCTGTCTCGATAGTGTTGCTTTTTCAGGTTTGAGATGTAGAGTATGGAGCCGATTTTTGAACAGCGGTAAGTGGGGTTTTGGTAAGGGTGTGTTGTCCTAGTTTACTGCTTGTATGGTTCAGAGATTCGTGGTTAAGGTATGGTTGCTGAGAATAGGAGAGGTCCCACACTTTCAAACCTTTCTCCATGTTCTTGATACTTGGTCTTGTTCGAGGACAAACAAGGATCTAAGTCTGGGGGAATTGATATATGGTGTTTTATACATCATTGTATATATGTTTTCTAATTGGTTTTCAAGTCTTTATCGAGTCTTTCTAGTCCTTTTCGAGTCATTACAGGTCTGGAGTTGCACTGGATGGGAGATGGACCTGCTGGAACAAAAGAAGCAGAAAACAGTGCAGTTTGGTGATTTTCACGCAGAACAGTCTGATGACTGTTCCCGATCAAGCGGAACAAGCAGACGGAGTGATCCCGCGGTTGTTCCCGAAAAATAAGGAAAATACAACATCTCGGGATTTGTCCTAATTATCCTATTTTTCTCTCTGGCCGCCTGTGGCTTTTGATATAACTTCTTTTTCTATTTTTCTACATCATTCTACGCTACTTTTCATAAAGAAACAGACTCTAGAGCTTTTTACTTGGAGATTTGCTACTTTGTAAAGGGAGAAGGCTATCTCTCTCCATAGAGAAGAACCCCTGAACCCTATCTCTTGTTTCTGTTATTTTATGCAGTATTATTCAGTATTGATGCTTGTCTTTTCTTGTGTCATGGCTGAGTAGTCGGCTAGCTTGTCTAGGGTTCTAGGATGTTGATTTCGTGAGCTAAACATAGATAAGTGAATCCATTGATTGTCTTCATTCATAATTGTTCTTATTGCTTGCATTAAACTGGCCGCTTAATGTTAGATCATAGGTTTAACCTGTTCATTAACCGTGTAATAGGTTGCTAGATCTGTTTTGAATGAGCATTGCATCTCTAATCAGCGAAAGTAGATATTAGGGTGTTTTGTGAACCTATCGGACCTGATCTCTATTGCTTGCGATCGCTTCTCACCTCAACGACAGTTAGACGGTGAGAACGATCAGCATAGGGAGCAGTACTACGACAGTGGACTGTTCTACTTGAGTGATCCGAGTTCTAGACTGTTCTTATTAGCACTTGAATAATTGTTTAGCTCACAAGTTTTAGCACCCGATGAAGTAACCCTAGACTGGCTTCTCTTTAATTTGAATTTACTCTTTGCAATCATTTACTTTACTTGCACGTCACTACTTAAATCAAAACCCCATATTTGTCTTAGCTTGATTTTGATCCAATAGAAATAAAGTGTAAGAGTTGGTCTCTGTGGATTCGATCTTAAAGTGCTACATCGACATACCATTCGATTGTGGTAGTGTGCACATTAGGTTAATTGGTGTGCGTGAACACGAATATCAGTGACACTTAATCGTCAATATGGAATAAGATACTACGTTAGAGGGTTCAGGGTTTGAGTCACGTGGGTTGAGCAGAGGTCGAATTGTTTGAATTTAAGGATTGGACCCCTAACCGTGTTGTCGTTTGGTTCCACGGAATAAATCATGGTATACCGGATGAGACGGAGGTTGAAGCGGTCTAAAACCAAACCAACAAAACGGTTTGAGAAAAAAACGCATGCTCGAAATGGAACTCGTCTCAAAAGAGAAAAACAACGCAGTTTCAGAGAGGAGAACAATGGCAGGATTATTTGATCTGGTTATCTAATCGGAATGTAGGGAATCGATGAAACGGTTCAGGGGTAAACGGGTATCGAAGGTCGTTTCTACCCTCGCCGCAGGGGACAGCATTGATAAAGCGCATGGGCATTGAGAGTAAAAAGACGGGGTGCAAGCTGTTTTAAATGATACCAGATCCGAGTAGGCGATAACCATCGGTTATTGCGTAACCAATAACGGTTAAGAAATAACCGGTGCGGAAAGTCCTAAACTACCCCTAATGAGACGCATCCGAATAGGCGATAAATGCCGGTTATTGCGTAACCAAAAATTGTTAAGAAATAATCAGGTCTGAAAGTACGAAACTACCCTTAATGAAAAGGAAGGAAACGCTTAACTGGTGGGGGCAAAAACAGTAAAACGTGTGAAGTGTATCTTGTTTTAATAGTATAAACTAGATTTTGATCCGCGCTTTCAAAGCGCGGATTTATTTTTTTTTATTTTTTTAAATTGACAAATATTTAGTAAATGTCATATTTTCATATATTTGTTTTTTATAAAAAACTTAAGCTTTTTATCTTTCTTTATCGTGTTTCATTTTAAAAGAGTATAGGCCTGAGCACAATATCCGGACCCGAAGAACCAACCCGAAACCGACCTGTAAATCAGGGTCCCGAACCCGATCAGACCCGGAGTAAATATCCGAATGAGTTCTAAATTGCTATATCCGAAAAACCGGTCCCGAACCCGACCCGAACCGAGAACCGGATGAGTACCCAAAGATATCCGAAATGTGAATATATATCTAAAAATATATGTTATAATTATAGTTATAATTATTTTAATATTTTAAATTAATATTATAAGTTAACTATAGTAGTTATTTTCGGTACTTTTGAGTATTTTTGGATAAAATATGATAGTTTGGATAAAAGTTTACCCAAAAAACTGTATAGAATGGATATTTTTGGTTACTTTTGAGTAATTTGGATACAAAAATTTGAACCGAATCAGATACTTTGATTACTTTGAGTACAAATAACCGAACCCGTTTTAGATATTTTGGTTATTTAGTTATTTTTCAGATTCTTATGCGTGAGAACCGAACCCACCCGGACCCGGAAAGACCCGACTCGAACCCGACCCGAATTTTTATAATACTCGAATGGGGTTTAATTTCAAAACCTGAAAAACCCCATACCCGAAAGAACCGATCCGTACCCAAATGGGTACCCGAACATTCAGGTCTAATGAGTATTTATGTTTAGAAAATTAAACTTTATTTTTTAATGAATTAAGTTGGTATAACTCTGATAAATTGATTTTATTATGTGGTTAATTTTTTAATAAAAAAATTTATACTTTTAACAAAGATTTATACTTTTCAATGAAAAAATCAAATTTTTTATGAATGCTTAAATCATATTTAAAAAAGAAAAAAAATAATAATTAAGTGATTAATTTTTGTTCACTACACAAAATATTAAGAATGGTTGAAAATAAATTATTTGAATTTGGAGAAAAAAATAAGAATTGAATTTGATTTTTTAATCGGCCCAAATGGCCTAAGAGAGATGATGTAGGTAGTGGGCTGGATCCAAAAAAATGACCCAATATAGATGTTTTATTAATATTACTTGATTACTCTTAATGAAATATGCGATGTTAATAAATAAAAGGGTATTTTTAGTAAAAAACCAATAGGATCCTGCTTTAATAGTATATATTCCTTTTATTTTTAATTACAATTACCACAAGTAATTTTTATTAGCAACTGTGATAATGATGCTAGTCGTTTACTTTCCTACCTCGAGTAAAATATAATGACACATAGGTTTTGAAATGACAGAAAATTTTAAGAAAACTCATAAGAAATGAAACATCGACTTTGTCCATTTAATTACATACAAAGGAAATAAAAAATCACAGCTTCGATTGCTTGATCAAAACCTGTGAAGAAACATGATTGTGTCTCCCGAATTCTTAGTCTGGGATGACTGAGATGATTTCGTTTCAACTAATTCTTTTGCACAAAGCAAAATTGTGCTTAAGATCTCAAAACCAAGTGTGCACTTCACTGACAAATCTTACAAACAAAGTCATCTCTAAATTTAATAAAACACACTTATAACATTTATTATTTTGAAAATAATATTTGATTTTTAAACTAAAATGAAAAAAATAATCGTGCATGACGCAGGTCAATCTCTAATTTAATTAAAATACTATCTGGAATGATTTTATAGTAACATAACTAAAGATGTGCATCCTATTTGAGTTACTAAAATATAAGTAATCTAGAGACCATTTTAGTTTTTAGTTTCCAACTAATATATATATATATATATATGTATGTATATTTGATTCAACTATGCCATTATTGTTATTTTAAACATATATTCTCATTTTTTCTTAAATTAAAATAAGGAGTTCTAATACCACCATTGTCGAAGCTACAAATTTCTTTATCTTTGTTTTTCTTTAAAAGAATCGTTCAACACTTAGCAGTTGACATTTGAGGATTGACAATCTGGATACATACAGTCATAAAGATCAATAATCATTTTTTTCCTCGAAAGATTATATTGTAAAATGGCCAACTAGCCAAGTAACAACATTTACAACCTTCCAGCCATAAACTAAGGTCACAAGGACCGGAACTACCCAAAAAGAATCTATACACGGCCAACCTACAGCCGAGCCAAAAAATAACTGCCACCTGAGAAGAAACAGGCATCAAACATCCTTAGATTAGCCTTTGTCATCCAACAGCAGCTCTTGCAACCAAGAAGGAGCTCCACTAGCCACATACGACTGACTCCACTGCATTTGAAGAGCACTTTTGGCAATGGAAAAGGCACATCCAATAATCATTTATCAATAGTTAAAATCATAAATAAAAGAAAGCATATTCGCAAACATAGGATATTTGAAAATACATATGCATATGAATTTAATTTCATATATAATAAGTTCATGTATTAGTGGACTTAGTTGCCACCATGTCCATATATGTTTGTATTGTATAATATAGCTTAACTTATTTTCATTAGTTTCTCTTGTAACCTTATTCTAAGATAAAAATGCTTTTTTTTTTAACTCGAAGAAAGTTGAGATACAGTGTCGATAAAAAACCAAATATAAAGAACATAAACAAAAAAAATAAAACAAAGACATAAACAGAGCCTAAAACCCATATATGTCTACAAGTCTATTCTTTCCACCTTTCCAGAAAAATTCAATATCAATGGAGCTGACCTAAATAACAAATGTCTTGAGCAGTCCCAACCCTGAAGGGAATAACACCAAACCATACTAGAACCAGCAACATTAAAAACAATCGAGAGGTCAAATCTACACCTACTCCAGCAGCTGCTATCCATGTGAGATAAAAATGCTTTTATGAAGAGACTTCGATTAGCTATGTAAAATTAATGTTTCAAATGGTTTTAATATGTTTAGTAAGTATGAAAGAGGTAGACATGTAAAAGGAAATATAAACATAACAATGACCAAGTATTTATTGACCGTATATGGGGACTGATCATATGTGGTAACAAAAAAGTGTAGACGTGCATTATTCCAAATATCACATCGCCCATCGCGAAACCAGAAAACTTAATTAACATGAACTGGTAGAAAATATGACATTATGACTGCCTAATGATTGCCTGACTTCTGATTCACCGGAGAGCTCTTCAAGAGACTTACCCTTGGGCTCAGGGATAAGAAAGGTGAAGAGCATACCAATGAAGTTAATGACACCAAGCAGGATGAGAGAATTCTTGACTCCAATGCCCGGTGGATATCCTGCATCCGTTTTGGTCTTGTCTTGGGGCTGAGCTGCGTATAAAAACCCAAAAGCTCCTACAATGGCTCCAGCCTTACCTGTAGCAGCTGATATACCATGGCATGTGGACCTTAACCTAGCAGGGAATATCTCAGCGGGTACAATGAAGGTGGTTGCGTTTGGTCCAAAGTTGGCGAAGAAGAATGTGAGGGAGTACATAACCAAAAATCCAATACGGTTGTCTGGTTTGATCCAGTGGTCGTAAGGGAAGGCAATGGCAAACATAAAGACGGTCATCATGAAGAATCCCATCAGTTGGATAGCAAATCTTCCCATAATTTCAATAAACGCAACTGTAAACCAATAGCCGGGTACGGTACTACAAAATGCTATGAGAGTTTGTGCTCGAGCAATCATGTAAATCTCATTGATTCCGTTCATGGTTTCTGCCTTAGGGATCCAACCGATAGCCGAAAAAATATCTTTTTGGAACAAGTTTTGGCTGTAGAAGGCAATATCAAGCAAGAACCAAGTGGATGTACATCCAAGCAGAGGAAGACCATGGCGTTTGGCGAACTCCTTAGAGAACAAGCAATAGTTAAGTCTGGGGTCTTTAATGATGTCCTCTGCTCTTTCCTCCATCTCAAGATCCACTTGTAGGACCTTGGACATGTCTTGTGTGGCCTGCTTGATGTTCTTTGCCACCAATGCGGTGTAACGAGCAGTTTCTGGCATCTTCATACGCCAATAGTAAGTCAAGGCTGCAGGTAGTGCACCAAACATGACGATGATTCGCCAAATGTAATCAGCTTGAGGAGGCGTCGAGAGAGCCCTGTCGACTGCATAGGATGGAGCTGGGAAATTTTTGTCGAAAATGGAAGAGACTGCTAGTGCTACAAAACCTCCGGCTAAGATACCGACGCCTTGCATGGCGAACACTGCCGCGATAAAAGCTCCACGAGTCTTCTTGTTTGCGTATTCAGACATGATGGTGGCAGAAAGAGGGTAGTCACCTCCAATACCGAATCCAAGCCAAAACCTAAATAAAAATTGTTTACATTTATCTTTTTAAAGGAAGATAGTAAATCCAAAATTTATACCTGAAGAAGCAGAGAGTGGCCATGACACCCTTTGCTTTGTCACCGAAAGATAGACCAGAAGCAACAGAGCACAGGATCATCATAATCAGAGTGATACCATACACTTTTTTCCTTCCAAGCTTGTCACCTAGCCATCCAAAAAAGAGTTGACCGGCAAGAGTCCCACAGAGAGCCACACCATTGACTGCAGCCGCGACATGAGGGGGAAGTGAGCCAGGCTTTTCTGACAACGGATCGAAGTAGTAGAGTCGGCCAAGAAGCTTGGTCACCAAGGAGACGCAGAAGAGATCGTAGGCATCAGTAAAGAAACCCATACCGGCGATGACAATCGCCGTGAAATGGTATAGTTGGGTTTTCGCAAGATCGAGTGCCTTCAGTACTCCTAGTTGTTGTTCGGCCATCTAAGCTTTGATCGTCTTTCCTGGTTTCACACATTAAACGTAAATACTTTTGTATTGATATACTTCGTACAATTTTAATGTGGAGACATTCTGATCCCTCTATTGGATAAGAGAACAAAACTAGTATGATTCTTGGCTTCACGTCTAAAAGAAAGACCGTAAAGAAACGAATGTGTTTAATAAAGAAACAATATCTTAAGTACCTAAACATTAGATTATTACATACGCCAAAATTTTGTCGATTTATAAGTTTATAAATCGTAAGTTGCTTCCCATACAATTCTATATCCTCACCTTGTCGTTAGCTTGTGTGAAGGAGACTGAAGAGATGTTCTGAGTGCAGAAATGTTGGGAAATTTATAGAACGCGAACATGAGCGCAGAATCATTTACTGGGTATATCTTTGTTTATGGTTTTGGCAACACATTAGGCATATACTCTCTTCTAATTTCTTTATAAGCCTATTTGCTGTTAACAAAACGAACTTAGTTTGATAAAATTAATTTCCCAAGCCAGCCACTATACCAACCATACTATAATACAAGATACTCATTGGACGGCCGGCTATAGTACCACAGCTATTCTCACTATTTTTATCTTCCTTTAACATAATTCATGAGCGTTGTTAATAACAATTTGTTATTTATCTGAAAGGTTTTCTTCTGTATAATTCTGACGATTATTCGAGTTAAAATAATGCTAACAGGACTTGTTTCACAAAATTTTATGGGCAATTCTCTCAAATAGTATTTTTTAAGTTTTTGTTATAATAATAGCACTCAAAAAATAAAATGATCAAAATAGTACATTTTTGTTTTGAAAATTTTAATATTTATTTTTTATTTTTAAAAATTTGAACACATTCCTAAAATCCAACCCCTTAACTCCAAACCCTAATTCTTAAATTAATTAACCCAAGGTTATAAATACATATTTACCCTTCAATAAAACTTATTTTGGTCATTTTCCTCTTTGTGATGTTATTTTTAGAACAAAAACTTGGTTTGATGCTATCTTGGTCTTTTTCTCAAATTTTATCCTCAAACACTATTTTTGTCTTAAAAATCGCATTCAGTATTCACGTTAATTTGACCTAATATTCGCTCATAGCAAGTTTCATTATCAAAATACTCTGCCTCTGTCTTCCTTCTATAATATAGTTTTAAGCACCAAGATTGATAACTGATCGCCGGTGTGCTTCCTCAAGGGTCGCAAGTTGCTTCTCTTTGTTTGTGAACGCCGGTGGTGTTTAGTTCGGTGTCTGGTCGGCGGAGGAGAGAGGCAGTGATCTGGTTGGTGGTGTATGGCGATGAGGTAAGGAAGAAGAGCTTGAACTGCTTGGATTCATGAGTAAAATCGCCTTTTGAGGACGTCGGCGAGTGCGTGAAAGGGATTCCAGCATCGGCTGACTACGGCATTGGTTCCCACACCGGCTCGGCTCTGACATCTCTCTCGCCCGCTAAGCCCCTACTGGAGAGCCTCTCCGCCCATAGTCCTTTGCTAACCTTTCTCGGCTTTTCTCCCGGTGGTGGTTGCGTTTGGACGCTCGGGTGTCTTGCTCAGCCAATTCCTCGTTCTCCTCAAGACGTTTGCGGTGGCTAGGTGATGCCGTTCGCCTCGGTTTGTGTGTTCAGTGGAGGCGTTTTTTTTTCATCGAGCAGTCGGCTAGGGTTTTCGGAGGCTCTTTGGTGTTCGACCTTTTGTGGTCTTCTGGTCTTCTGGTTGGTAGGGTTTTCCTAGTCCAAGCCCATTAAGGGCTGGTTTTGGGCCTTTCTTGTTGTTTAGTTTAGTTTACTTGCTGTTTAATTTTAATTTCTGTTTCTGCTACTGGTAATTTTGAATAATTTCTGTCACAAACAAAAAACTGATATAATAATTTAACATGCTTACCAAAACAAAGATTGATAACTGAATGTATGCACAAGTGGATGCTGGAGATCAAGCATGAAGCGTTAGGATACGACCAAGACTAACACGATTCTTTCTTTAACGCTGATTTATTATGATATAAAAATTATAATATGAGAAAGATTACATAGACGATTCGACAACCGACAATACTACCTGCCTTATGAGATCTACGCCTAACTGCATCACATGAGCCGTCCTATGAAGATCCATGCCTGACCAGATTAACTTGCACCATGTTGTAGATCTGTTGTAAGCCTTTCTTCCATAATCTGCATAATTGTTTAATAAATCGCTTTCTCTAGAATTTGAAACCTGGATTTATCTGTAAGAAATTGCATAGCCTAAGGTTTGAACCCCATACCTGGATGTAGAAACCTTTAAACCTTAACCACTAGGCTACAATGCTTCCACCAACTAACGCGATCATAGAGAACTGAACTTCTTAAAATAAAGAGGAAGTCTATTGTAACAGGCCAAATCTATCTCGGAGAAAACCAAAAAGCTTAGAGTACATTATTAATGTTGATTATTGCAACAAAAATGAATGTTACTTCGTGAGAACTCTCTCAAGAAGATGGCCAAAACTAAAGGCATTATTTATTCGCTTCTAGACCAGCATGGTCAGACAAAAAACTATTTGTCTGAACATAACTTGGTCTAAACAATAGGGTTAATTGGTGTAATAGCCAAATTTGAAAAAAAAATTAAGAATATCGAAATGATGAAGACATAATTAGATCTCCTAGCATTTTTTTCATTTTTCTTCGGTTATCTCCTTTTTGTAAGACGGTTGACGGTAAGAGTTGTCGATGGTGACTGTAATGCTGTTATATAAATAGAATAGAACATGCTATAAATGATATAGTTGATATTAATGAAAGCATAAAATTGTTTAAATATATTATACTATGTATGTCCACAGTTAACAAATAGCATAAACATAATTTTTATGACAAATAATTTAACAATTTAGTACATAATCACTAATCCCGAAAAGAAAATATAAACTCTAAATCTAAATACCAACATACACAAACAGAATAGTAACAAACAAATAGCATAGTACAAATTGTTCAAATTTTGACATTTGCAAGGAAAGATGTAATGATTACCCTAATGTATGTCAACCCAAAACTTCTATAAACTAAACCCAAAACACTAATCACTAAACCCTAAAAAAATATAAATCCTAATCCAAATATCATAATATGCACATAGTACATAACATAACATGAAACATTATCAAAATAGAATAGTAACAAACAAAATAGTATAGTATATATTATTCAAATTTTGAATTTTTTTATGGTAATGTTACACTAATCACTAAACCCTAAGGAAAATATAAACCTTAATCCAATTATCAAAATATGCACATATTATAGTATATACTATGTCATTTGAACAAACTATACTATCTATGTATAAAACTAACAAATAGTAAGGAATCAGGTAATGTTTACCCTAATTCAATCCAAAATTTTCAAAACCTAAACCCAAAACACTAATCATTAAACTCTAAGAACTAATATAAACCCTAACCCATATATCAAAATAAACAGATAGTAGATAATAATGGAGTATTATTAAAATAGAATAGTAACAAACTAAATAAAATAATAACATACGAAATAACATATATTGTTTCAACTAACAGACGTTGATGATGGTGGTAATTAATGGTGGTAAGTAAAATGAAAAGAAGTTTGCGCACGTATTAACCGGGAAGGATGTGCAATATAATATATATTATAGTAATAATAGAGGATGCTTTTTTATCTAGATACCTAATTACCTCTTATTCCATGCCTACTCAAACCAATTTTCCTAAACAATATGGACGCAGTCGACAAAAAAATAATATATAAATGATATATACTCAAAAATATCAATGTTAAAAAACAATTGCTATTATTCGTAATGTCGATGACGAAGCTGAAAATTAAATTATGAGATTTCTATAAGAAATTACACATAAAATTAAAATTTTAGTATTTTTGGATAAATGTCATCACCACTTGATGGATGGTTAACAGTTGGTGTCATAAAGAGTGACTTCTTCTAAGGTTAAAACTGGATCTTAGGCCAATCTGGCAAGAGAAAAGACCACACTATTAGACACAAAATGAACCAGAGACGAAGTCACCATGCTAAATAGACCACATATTAGAGTCTAAATTCGCACAATCATAATTTTTTGATACATCTTTAGAGGGAACCAAATTTTCTAAATTATATCTCACAAAATAACCAGTAATCAGAAAAGACAGAGGCAAACAATTCAAAGATGAATTTTATTACAGATTCTCATAATTGCTTATTAAGAAATATGACAAGTAGAAGGTTCGTGTAGATTACAATAGTGAAACGAAGCAAAGCAGCAAAAACATAGTGTTAAGCTAGATGAATTTCAACCTAAAACCAATCGGTGATAAATGGAATGATCCATCTATCTTATATATTACTGATATCACTCAAATTAGCATAAGGAGTGGTTTTTACTCTTTCAAATAAGAAGTTAAGTTGTAGTACTTATGGATCGAATCCACAAAGAGTTAGGGCACACAATAGATCTAAACAATTTGTGATTAAGCTAGGTTAATTATTGTAATAGTAAACTTTAGGGCGAACAAGATAGTTGTTCAATTGGTTGGATTGAGGTTGGTAGACAATAATGAGAAAACGCTAGATCTAGGATTTCTATTCAGGTAATCATGATTATAATAGTATAAAGGCAAAAGTTGCATGCATGATATTCTAGAACTCAAACTTAAGTAATAAACTATCAACTTCTGTTTGTTTAGATTATCTATTGTCTAGATCTAAGATCTCAATTATCGTTTGTCGATCTTGATAAAGTTTCGATCGATACTATATATTGAGTGTCGATCAATACACCTTTCAAAATTTTGATCGATACACAGATAGGGTTGTCGGTCGATGCTTCTTCTAGAAGGCTTCATCGAATTGGTTTGATGTGTTCACTAGGTATCCTAGAGCAATTGTCGTTTGTTTTTAGCAAATCAAGTTTAATGAGAATCAATTCAGGTAAAAGACCAAGTTGTCGCCTACGCCTAGTTAACTAATATCAGGGTAAAATACCAAGTTGTCGCCGGCTTGTATCCATATCGATCGATGTGTTGTCACAGTTATCGATCGATGGTGACTGCTTCTAGTGCTTCTCCTTCTTGTTGCGAAACAAATCCAATTCTTTTTGTAACAACTCTCTTCTCTTGGTTTCCCAGTTAAGGTTGTTGTTGAGTCTGCAATAGAATACATCCAGTTTCTTCTTTACAGCATCTTCTTCCCATTGGTTATCCATTTTGATACTGTTGAATATCTCATCTTTGATAGAATCGTATGGTGCTGGATTCTTTTCATCGATCGATGCGGTGTTGTTGCTGTCGATCGATGTATGTTGGATCTCGGTTGTTGCTTGCTGATTATCGATCGATGTACGAGTATCCGTATCGAGTATCCGTATCGATCGATGGAGGTTTCTTCTGTTGAAAATTGAGTTGTCTCTGAATCGTGTCCATCTCTTGTTGCAAAGCATCCATTCGTGTGGGTAGTGCTTCCAGGTCATCACTCATAGGGTAGTAGGAACTACTAATTCTTTCTTGAAAATAATTTAACTTTGCTTCCAATGATGTTAAGCGCCAATTTATCAATTTCTTCATGCTGGTATCGATCGATGTACTATGTTGCTCGTCGGTCCATGAATCCATATGTCATCGGGCGATATAGATGGCATAGGTATCCATGGTTTCCATGCTGGAGTTTCTCTTGTTTTCTGCTTCAGTATGATGTTAACGTCGTCTGCAAGGTACTCCATGTTCTTGGTCAACCATGTGATCTTGTCATTGAGTGGATGGTAGACACCATCAAGTTTACACTTGAAATCATTCATTGAATCATCTTGAATGGTGTAGATTTCATTGAGCTTCTCATCCATCTCTGCTCTGCTGTAAGGATCTGAATCCGATAACACAAACGAAACTGGCAATGGTAGAAACAAACAAGAAATTGTAGCTATGATAACATAGTATGGATTATGTTAAGGAGAAAAACTCTATCTTAGAAATCTGTGTCACGGCATGTGGGACAACTTAGGTTATAGCGAATCCACTCCACGATGCATAGATGATGATATATGTGGTTGCACCTTAGTGAGTTTACACCCCCACGTCCCAATGAATCTGTCTTGGCAGATGGAACACACTTTGTGAGCATCCTCCGGAGTGGGTTCTCTTATTGATGCTCGTAGTTCGATCAAAGCTACGTCGAGGTAAATCATGTTGGTCGCTATAGGGTTGAAATCTCTTATAGATAGAGCAGCGCGGACATGTGTGCCTAGATATAGGAATCAAATATGAGAAGCCGATGAAAATAATTCATATAGAAATCAAAAACTAACCTCTTTGCAAAACATCCTAAATAAGAGTCCTACTGATATATTGATATAGAACTCTCATTCCTAACTGTTTTTTCCCTTAAACGCGAGCCTATATTTATAAACCTCTATCTTATTCTAAGACAACCAAAAATATAATAAGTTGAAGTTGTTATACCTGCATAATCGGTCAATAGCGAGATCATGGAAGCAAACTTATGACTGGTATATTCAATGATTTCTTCAGAAACTGCGAAGTAGATATCATGGTAGCTAAACATGTGTTCCATGAGATCAACCGTGTCATCTGTTATATGACCATTATCAGTTGTCGAGTACTTTATGGAGAAGTTTATCTCTGTTTGGCTGGTATTTTCCTCTTAATTTTAATGGTAAGTTGTCTATCCGGATCTGTGGTTGCGGGTTCTGTCTCTGAGGAAAAGGAATATGAAACATGTGGTTGGTGGTTCATGATGATAAAGTAAATCAAGAACTCTATACGTAGAGGAGCTTGCTCATTCTTATATAGTGCTAAGGGCTGAGGTAAGTTAAATGTTTTTTCAGTTTTCCGTAACGTTTGTATGTTACAAATTTGGTTTTATTGTTCTGAATTAATAAAATTGTTGTTATCACTCTTTAACTCTCTTTCTTTCTATTGTTTGATGCACACAGCTTTATCTTCTTGTGTGTATGGTTTTATTTTCAAACCGGGTCTGAAATGTTGAATCGATTGATTACAAAGACTTGATTATGTTAAACCAAGTAAATGGCGACAGCCTTAGGATTACACATCTCGTATATTATTTTTTATCACAATATTTTTCTGATAGATCCATGCTTACTCTACTAATTCTTTCCTTATATGTCAAAGTGGAAGTGACTAATATCCTTGATGATTAGTACCACATGTAGATGTTTAATCACCACTTCCTCTGTGTATTTTTGTTCTAAGCCGTAGAAGAAAAATAAAGAAACCATAATAAACATTCTCCTAATGTAACACATATACTTTGGTTGCTAAGTAATAATTTGATTGATTCTATCGTAGCTTTCTGTTGCTTCTTCTTTGTCTACATGAGGCAAAACCTCAGTTTCTTCAGAGTTGAAAACAAAGATAAACCAAGGAAACAAAGGCCACAAATCTCAATTTAAATTCGGAAAGCATCAGATATAATAACAACACTAAAATGATCAAACATGAACTTGAAGAAAAACCATTAAACATAAGTATAACCATCAGAAATTTTAAGAAAGATAGCTCATTGTTTCAAAGATAAAGTCTGAAATTGAAAAGAAACAAAGCAGAGTTTTAGTAACCAGAAAACCATCACTTAAACATATCTTAGCCACATTTGGCTCGTTTGGGCTCTTTTGTCTCAACAATAGCAGCAGCCCTTTTCCCCCTCTCACCATCAGGTTCTTCAAAGCCTGTGGAAGGACCACTCTCAGCAACTCCCTTATGCAAAACTTCATGGGCGTCTGGTATAAACACATTTTCCTCTATATTGCTTTTAAGTTCAGGATCTTCTGGTGTGAGCACCTTTGTCACAGTCAAATCCTGGTTCTTGCCAGTCAAATTATAATCTGATATTTTCACAATGAACTTGCGAGTCTGTCCTATGGTATTAATCAGAGCCTCAGGCACCAGAACTAAGTGATCAGGTCCTACATCCTCATTTGGCCTAACATACATTTAAACAATTGTCACTACGCATTTTTAACTATCTTGGGAGAACACAGTTCAAATAACAAAGACAAACAGGTTTGTATTTACCTCAAAATAACTCTCAACAACTCATAAGCTTTCTTTCCCGTCAACTCTTGACCATCATCACCAAGGAGCACAAAGAACGCCTGGTCATTATTGTCATATACAGATATCTTGGCTAGGTACTTGTGTCATGAGCAGATTAAAATCAATGCATTGAAAGTATCTGTATAAGGAATTTTGAATCACTTACTGTGCAACACCAACAATATCGCTTTTCCCACATTTTTTACACATAAGGGCTCTGATTGCCTTAGTGTGGCATCCGCCACTGCCTATGTAATACCATCCTGAACCGTGCACAACATCACCAATGGTTGCTACGCACTCAAACCAAGCAACCTGCAAAATATTCCAACAATTAAATGAGAAACTAAGACTATCATAATTATTGTGTTAACCAATGGTAATGAACGACCTTGGCATCCGCCTCCTTCATGTAAGAAAATAGCTCGCCTATGGTCATTGTCTCAGTCTTAGTGACAACAGACGCATCAACTCTGTTAGCAACAGCTAAATTTGAGTCCAACCTGAAGACAAATTCCAAAGATCAATTACAATAATGGAATAACAATCAACTACATTTATATAAAGGAATAATTACCAAGTGAGATAATCTCGGGTTGCTTGAACATCACTGTCCATAAACATACGTGATGACGTCATGGAAGAGAGACCCAAAGCAGCTATAACAGATCCAATTTTATAATTCAGAAGCAAAACTATAATGTAATATGAGATGTAGAGTTATGTATATCTCTAATATTTGTTATTTCAGAACCTACTGAGTTTATTCAGCTCTTAGTTCTTCACAGAATTTTCAAATGTCGCATAGCTAATAAGCTCCAAACTCATCCCAATGCAGTTCTTTTACGCAAACCTAACCTAACCAGATAAGATTCCTTGACCATCCTATGTAACTTCTTAAAACAATAGGAAAAAGCTGATATTACAAACTTCCAAATCGTTTTCGGTTTAAGGTGGTGACTAAAATAACTCTTGCAGATCCTTCAGATGCTTTAAATCTTGCGCCAAAGTCTGCTGCAGCCTTGTCCCATAAGTACAGCTTCATCACCGGACCACTATGAAATCCAAATCGCGTGTGTTGGGGTCAAAAACGGTCACAACGAAATTAACGTTCGAAAATATTTCTCGAAGAGATAATTCTCGTAAAAATTACTTAAACCAATTTTTACGATAAAATTCTTGAAAACATTTGTCCGCAGCGTCGAAACAAGCTCCAATGGTTCGTGTTGACGACGAAGTTAGTATCAAAACATTCGATATACGTATTTGTTTTCTTTACGAAAGAAATCGTAAAGATCGAATACTTGTGAAGAACTCTACGATTAGATCGTATCTTCGTTAAAAAACACGATCACTCGAAACAACAAAAGATCAACAACGGCAAAGGCTTGACTCAATCATCGGCAAGCAGCCAAAGGAACGCCTGGCTCGGTCGCTATAGCGACCTAGCCCAAGCACAAGCTCGGTCATTATAGCGACCGAGCCCAAACACAAGCCCGATCGCAATAGCGACCGAGCCCAAGCATATAGCGACCGAGCCCAAACACAAGCTCGGTCGCTATAGCGACCGAACATGCGTACCACACGGTTTTTCCGTAGCATCCAAAATCTTCCGAAACGATAATACGAATTAAACTATGCAGTCTCGACTACCCTCACTACAACCTTCCGCAAACCACGGCTTAACCATTTCTTGATTCTTGATCAAATGGGGTCATCAGTCTGGTTTACGATAAAATCGCGGAAAATTAACTTTATCGAAGAAACCGTAACGAACGTCTCGAATCAAAAGACGGCCCAAAGAGTCCTAAACTTGATTTGAGGCCCGCTTACGATTTTTTAAACCCATTAGCCCTATGACGGTTTATTGATATACCATGGATTTTACCCGTTTTTAACCATGGTATACTAGTATTTTATTATATATTTAATCTGTTTTCTAGCCTGTTAGGTATGTTTTCAGCTTCAGGAGCATTTCATGAGAAAGTGATGTTTTTGGAGCATTTTGGAGTACAAGAGATGATACACCCGAGTTGACCATTCAAGACTAAGTCGGAAGTCAACATTGCGATTACAATCGATCGATACTCATCCTGAGTCGTCGATCGATGCAGCTGAGAAGATCCGCGTACTAGAAGATTATAATCGATCGATACACGTTCAGTGTTGTCGATCGATATCGAGGACGAAATGGTTTAGCCGACTACTTCACCAAGACTTCACCAAATTACGAGATTGCCCCTGACGAGTTTTTAACCTAATGGAAATGCTTAAATACTCCTGCAAAGTCTTTTTGACGGGAAGTTTTGAAACCCTTTGAAGCTTGAAGCTTTTCACAACCCAAGCAGAGAGTGTGAGAGAGAGACTAGAGTTTTATTTGTTTGAGAGAGATTGGAGAGATTTCTCATCTCCTTTTGTATTTCTACTTTATTCTATCTATGCAATTCTTTCATTTATTGTTATGAATTGCTTAGCTATGTCTGAGTAGTCTACTTGTTAGATCTAGGGTTCAAATAGGTTTGTGGGATTAGCCCCAAGCTATAATTGCTAAGTTGTGATACTCATCAAATGGATTGTACCCTATGCTTGTTTTAGAGTAGCTAACTAGAACATAGATCACTAGGATCTTAGATTATCTTGAATTATCCATTTGAGCGATGCATGTTTCCCGTTGAGAAGAACGACAGTTCCTCCTTGAGACCTCGCGGTCATATTCAGTTCGCGCCTAGGCAGATCTAGAAGCCGTCATTCACATATGTTAAGCGGCTGAGATCTATAGTATCATGCAAGCAACTTATTAAAGCATTTATAGAGATTATAATCTCCATCCCTGAATAGAAACCCTATGTCTAGCACTCTTTATCCCATTTAAACAACCCTTCATATTGTTAGTTGGAGCAACTGCCTTGCTCATTTTAGGATTTGTTATTTTTATTTCTATCATATAAACCAACCTTGCCTAGGATTGATTAGTAGATTTTATTTAATTGGTTCCCTAGCTCCTCGTGATTCGATCCCTAAGTACTACAGCTGTACCTCTTATTTGAGAGAGTAAGCTATACTGGGTAATTTGAGCACTATCATTTATGCTTGGAAGATAAACATAAAATTCCGCGGATAAATGGATAGTTTCCGCAGATAATCATGAAGGACAGAAAAATGGAATATCTCCATTTTTTTTACTATGACGGCTTAAGGGCAAAATAGGAAGACGTAAACCAACGTAGGAGGGAGTATATAAGGGGTTCAAGACGAGTGGCATAGAGGAGAACTCTTTTAGACTCACAATTCGCTGCACTTAGAAACTTAGGCTTTATTCTCGACAAGTTTGGTTTCTATGACTGGCACTCAATTACTAGACGAACTCGCAGGCAGTCCAATCCCTTGTCCAGCTCTATCAATTGAACTACGTTTGGCTTGATCCTCGAAAGGAGTACGTAGGCAGCCTTTAATAAGGTTCAGTCCGAAATCAATCAAAAACCGTTTCCGCATCTTTTTCGTATTTTGTTATCGAGCTGCGACTCAACTAGGTTTAAGATTTTAGGTCGCTAAAGCTAGATAACTTGCTGACAGCACTTGCGGCTAAAGCTCTTATAATCTCTTGTAATGATCGCAACGCTCTTACACGAATTCGAAATAAGATTTACTGTTTACTCTAAATTCGTTTTGTTATCTCTTCATATTTTCTGCGTCTATTTGGTCACTTGTCATTTGCTCCGCAGAAACCCGGGACCTCTAGGAAATTAGGATTTTCCTACTTTCCTTATTTATACGATATATTGACGGTGCGAATTTCGGTTCCCACAGCGTGTGGTAAGAGTGACAATATATGAATATGAAAGCAGATATGGATTATGTTACTCATGTGTTAGAACATGAAGAAGAACTCGGCGGGTCGAAGCTATCTTGGATTCATCCACCACGTAACTGTCATTGAGAACCTGCCCATTCACAAGTCTGATGTGGCCAACATAATCTGCAGAAGAAAACAATAAAACTCAATACTTAATATTTTTTAACCCCACCAATGAAATCTATATATTGAAGATTAGACCAAAACATTATCCTGGCCAAAAAATAAAGAATATATTAGATCGACTGAAACACATTCTCTAAAATTAGATTTGACATTATACTATACAAATAGCGAGAACTTACCATAAATATCCCCTTTCAAGTCGCATGCAGCATCGAACTCCGCATATCCATGGAATCGGAAATGGTCCTCAGGAAAACAAACCGAACTGTCCTTTAGATCAGAGAGGACAGAGGTCGATGTGAAGGTGATGGTGACATTTGGTTCGGTTACCCGGTAGAAAGTCTTGTTATTAGACCCGAAAAAATTGTGGAGACTGTAAATGCCACCAGCTTTCATGTGTGGCAAATAAGTCTCTATCATTCCAGCTGGGATGAAGCCCTGGATAGCAGTTTCCTATTAACAACATTAAAAAGATTGAATAAGAAAAGCTAGACAGAAAAACTTTAAAAGTAAACAAAAATATTAAAGTTATTTAACACGCAATGCACCAACAACCAAGAACAGAACGATGAGTCTGAAGAAACCATAATAAACATTCGCCTAATGTAAGTAATTCGGGTTATACCTCTTGATCGATGAGAAGCATTTCGAGACCGATAAGCAACTTCGTCTGAACATTTCGAGCTTCCCAAAAGTGAATCAACCGAAACCTCAACTCGCCTTCATGAGGTCCGAATTTCACATCTTTGAAAGACATCATTTTCCCGACGTTGGCGGAGACGATGGCTTTTCCCTTGTCGCCAGAGGAGACAACGGCTTTGCCTCTAACGCCTGAAGAGACACTGGTCTTCGCGGTCTTAATGATCGGACCTGCAGAGAAATATGAGCGTTGCCATCATCGCAAGAGGAAAGTCATCTATAAACCACAATGTATATATGCTATTGTATTTACCGTAGAATAAATTATTATTTTTTTTTAAAATACTTGTTTGATCTCACAGTCTTAAGACTCAAAGCTCAAAAGAAATTCTCTTTTTTTTTGATAATCAAACAAACTCTATTTTTTGGTAATCAAACGAACTCTATTAAAAAATTTACATGTTTGCTTTAATTGTCTTAAAACACAAAGCTCAAACTTGTTTTTTTTTGTAATCAAACGGACTCTATAATAATAATTTGAAACCGAAACGTTACGGGTTCATACCATTAGGCCTCTTCGAATTAGGTAGGCAGATCGAGACTCCGGAAGAGACGCCAGAAGAAACACCGGAAGAGTCACGGTATTGCCGCTGAGTTTGGTCAGACTGGAAGAGGAGACCGACGATTCGACTCTGGCTTTCTTTGCGTGGGGGTCGCCGATCGTGAGGCCGGAAGAGACATAGGGTGTGCCGATTGGCTTGATCGGACCGGGAAAGGAATCAGCCTCAACGCCTTTTGGTTTCTCCGACTTAGAATCACTAGATAACATGGATTTTCCATTTGAACTCATTGCAATATACCAATGAGAATATGAAACCAATTTTGATCAAAATAAAACTCCGATTATGCTTTTTATATGAAAAATCAGAATGAGGAAAGCGAAGAGAATCCATAAATGAGAATAAAGAGGAAAACTAAGTGGTTGATGTATTGAGTGATCGTGGATCAGATCGTGAAACGGAACGAAGAAGAGGAAGAGCAAAGGTTTCATGACTCGATCTAGAAAATTAGGGTTTGAAGAAATGAGAAAAGGTGAAATCGAGACGGCGTAGATATCCGTGATATCGTCTTCTTTGATGGGGTTCTTGGGCCAAAATTATAACATGACATTTTTCTAAACGATGAAACCCAACATCAACCCAATAACAGTCTTAAGTGGACAACAAAACACACCCAATTGGCTGATTTATTGATCCGACGTGGACATCCTAAACAATCAATATATTTTTCTTTTAATACTTGTTAGATTAATAATAACTCTCAAAATAACATATTTAACTGTAAAAATATTTAGAATATTTTTTATATATATATATATATATATATATATATATATATATATATAACACTCTATATGTGCAGAGCACGGGAGATAAACTAGTGTATATATATAAATCAATATAAATCCACGCTTCATTAACTGCTCTGATCAGTTACACAGCCACTCTTTCTTGTCACAGCGCAAACTAATTTGTATTTTGTTGGTAAATGTGCTTCTCTTTTAAAGTATTGTAGAACATAGAAACATCCAAAAAGTGTTTTTCTGTCATGTGTCAGTGAGACCTACAAAAAAACCCCCAAAAATAGTCCTTATTTGGACTCCCCAAGACTTTTTATTAACAAAACGATGGAATCCACGGATTTTTAAATTACTTCTTTTATAAAACTCCAAGAAAACTTAGAGCATGTGATAATGGTGGCCGTAGAGCATCTTTATCCTTGTCTCTTATGTGGGTTTTTAGGAAATCTATTATATTAAAAGATGAGTTGTGACTTATTTTATGTGTGATATTTAAAGTAGACCTTCTCCTAAAAATCATTAATTAAAATATATCTATCATTTAGTTTTACATTATATTTATGTAACTACTTTAATCATGATATCTTTTGGTATCTTTTTCTTTTTAGATATATATATATATATATATATATATAATTAAAAAAATTCCAACAATGTTTTTTTGAAAAAAAATTTCAACAATTTTTTTCTGAAAAATAAATTTGACAAGATCTTGGTGTTTAAAATTTGATGTAAATTTTTTTACTAATTTCGTAATTAATACGAAAATATTATTATACATTAATATATACTAATTTATCATTTATAAAATGAAAATAATATTTCCAAATTTTTTTATATATTTTATAATCATAATCTTTCAAATTAAAATAATTATTATACTAAACGAAATATGATAAAATTATACTAAATAATATATTAATATATTTTATTTTTCATAAATATAAATACTTATGTTAAAATAATATAGTATATTAGTAAAATGGATTTCACATAATAAACTATATAATATAATACATGTCTACAAATTAGTATATATTAAACTTATATATGTAACAATATATTATATATTATATTAAATAATTATATAAACATTTAAATATATGATTAACGTCACTATACACTATTAATGATTGAAAATAAATATCTATAAATATATAAATAAAATGAAATATCCACGCGGATCATAATTTAGTAATGGGCACCTTTGAAGTTTTTATCCTCAAAATAGCACTAGAAGGAGAAAGTCACATAAATGACATTGCGAATTATATATAATACTCTTGTTTTAAAATTAATTAAATAAACAGAACAAAAAATCAGAAACGCCTCTCTTTCTCTCACGCGACGGTTTCCTCATGCTTCTCCTTCTTCGCCGCGGCTCCGGGACCACGAGTTCCACCAGCTTCCCGCCGCCTGGTTCGATCAGTGCGGATTGTATGTCGATAGCAACGACGAGTCGTTACGCGTGACGCTCTACTCGTTCCTCGACGGATTCGAGAACAGAGAGATACCTAACGCGCTTTCATCGAGAAGCAGATCGCGAACCACCACGGAAATAAAAACTTTATTATTGGATGATGTGTTGACCTTTGTGTGATTTGGATTGTTGTTGTTGTTGGCAGGTCCAGTTGGTAAGGATCCAAATGAGAGTGCATGAGTATGGCTGGACCACTCAGTAGGTCTTTCATCTTATGAACTTTGTCGTCAATGGAGGTCATCATCATCATTATCATCATCTCTGCTTTTCTTTCCTTCCACCTCCTTTGTATTATGTTGTTTCTGACTAACCTTTTTCTGTGTGTGCAGTTCTATTTTGGATTTCACCATCAAGTGTTTCTCGTCCATCCCAAGGTGAGAGTCTCTGAATAAGCTTTGAGTGACCGTGGTGTTTGTTCCTCTGCTCAGTTTGTGTTGTCAACGTAGCTCTGGTTTTTTTTGTTTGTTTGATTTTTGAAGGATGCATCATTTTAAGTATCTAATATTATTGCTGAGGTAAATGCAGGCTCTTTGCTGGATACTATTGGATCTTCTGGGTCTCCTCTTCTTCTCGGCATACACACTGCTCGTGTTGTTCTGGGCAGAGATATATCACCAGGCAAGTACCGTAATAGATTTTTCCTTATACATGACTAGACTCTCCTTTTAATGTACCACACAAACTCTGAACGTGTATATGGTGTTGACACTTATGAGCAGGCAAGAAGCTTACCAACTGATAAGCTTCGGATAACGTATATCTGAGTCAATATGGCTGTATATTTGGCTCAGGTTCTTATGGTTTTCTATTTTTTTATTTTCGTTTTTGTATGTTGTGGTTACTGAGCTTTCTTTGATACAAAGAATCTCTTTGAACCGTTCTCACTTTTTTGTATAAATTTTGGGTGAATCAAAAGACTTTTAAGTCTGATATTGTAATTGATGTCTCTATCAGGTTGTTATATGGGTATGCATCTGGGTCAATGATAACAGAACAGTGGAGTTAGTTGAAAAGATATTTATGTCAGGTAGTTTTTTGCATGGTCAAGCAAGTTTGCTAAGCCCGTTATTGCTCAACTCTGTATTGATTTTTATTTGTGTATTTTACCTTTTCTTTTAGTTGTGTCTTTCATCGCGGCATTAGGCTTCTTGCTCTACGGAGGAAGGTAGTGTTTTTACTTGTCTCGTGATCAAAGTGTCTGAAAGTTCTTCAATGGTTTGACTGGGTCGTCTTTTCTCATGTATTCCCTTGTAATGCTATGTAGATAATTTATTATACTAAATGTGGGCCTAATAAACACATGTTATCTAGGATAATTTGTGGAACTTTCAGGATGGGTTTCCAGAAGAAAAAAATGAGTGTTTTATTACATAAATCTATTTTCGAAGATAATCAAAAATTAAAAAAAACGTGTAAGGAATGTTAGACAATTTTTGTTGTCTTAATCTTCTAGAACAACCAAAACAAAACAACATAATTAGAAATTTGTTGGCTATAGAAATCTCCAAATAGAGAACAAATATAAAAGAGAGAACATGAAACTATGATAGCTTGAAACCTTTTCAGTAATTCTATAAAGAAAGTGTTAAATATAGTATATGATTATAAAAGATACATGTTATCTATGATAGCTTTTGGCACTTTCAGGATGAGTTTCCAGAAAATAAAATGAGTGTGTTTTATTACATAAATTTGTTTTCGAAGAGAATCAAAAAGCGTGCAATGAATGTTAGACAATTCTTGTTCTGGATGGCTATCCTGAATTGGAACTTAATCTTCCAGAACAACCAAAACAAAACAACATAATTAGAAATTCATTAGCTATAGAAATCTCCAAATAGAGAACAAATATAAAAAAGAGAACATAGAAATATGATAGCTTGAAGCCTTTTCAGTAATTCTATAAAGAAAGTGTTAAATGTGGTATGATTATAAAAGACACATGTTATATAGGATAGCTTTTGGCACTTTCAGGATGGGTTTCCAGAAAATAAAATGAGTGTGTTTTATTACATAAATCGATTTTTGAAGAGAATCAAAAAACGTGTAAGGAATGTTAGACAATTCTTGTTCTGGATGGCTATCGTGAATTAGAACTTAATCTTCCAAAAAATATATAGATTTCTATAGCCAATGAATTATTTGATAGATTTTGATTATAATATATATATATATATATATATATATATATATATATATATATATCAAACAGAAAACATTAAAATAGGATAGCTTGAAGCATTTTCAATAATTCTATCAAGAAAGGGTTAAATGTGGTATCATTATAAAACAAATATGTTATGTACGATAACTTTTGGCACTTTCAGGATGAGTTTCCAAAAAAAAATGAGTGTTTTTTCTTGCATAATTATGCTTTCGAAGAGAATCAAAAGCGTGTAAAGAATGTTAGATATTCATTGTTTAGGATGACTATCCTAATTTGGAACTTAATATTAAAAAAAAAACACATTATCAAAATCTATAAGAAAAATTTGTATAATTTCAGGAAAGCTATCCAGAAGATTTTGTGTTTACAAATTTTGAAGTATTGATTACTTGGTTACAAAGGATAGTAACACGATGGGAGTTTTATTACCTCTCAGGCTAACAGTACCCGAGCTGAAGTATCAGATTGTTCAGAGCCAAGGCAAAACAGTTTGAGATTTATGTTGATTATTGAAAATTTCAAATTTCTTAATGTAACAAAAAAGCATTGTACATATTCGGTACCAAGTAAAATATTTAGGAAGGGCTTCCTGAAAATTTAATATTTAAAAACAAGTAAATTTAATATGATTTGGATAACTAATAAAATATTTAGAAAGTGTTTATTGAAAAATTAATATTTAATAAGGAAATATGTTAGGATATCATGTATTAACAAGCTTACATATATATCATATTTATGATAGTATGTAAAATATTTAGGAAGAGCTTCCTAAAAATGTAATATTTAATAAAAAAATAAAATGTTAGGATAACAAGTAAAATATTTAGGAAGTGATTCCTGAAAATTTAATATTTAATTAAAAATAAAAAAAAATTGTTAGGATAACAAGTAAAATATTTAGGAAGAGCTTTCTGAAAATTTAATATTTAAAAACAAGTAAATTTAATATGATTTGGATAACAAGTAAAAATATTTAGAAAGTGCTTATTGAAAAATTAATATTTAATAAGGAAAAATGTTAGGATATCATGTATTAACAAGCTTACATATATATCATATTTATGATAGTATGTAAAATATTTAGGAAGGAAACCAGCTGCGGCTCAGAAGCAGGTGCGAGGGAAAATTGTTCGCACTAAAGACCTGATATTTGGTGGTAAGCAAGGGACATCAAAAAAAGCTTCCAATAGGAAGCAATGACGTCTTTTTTTGAATGGAACATGCGTGGTTTCAACTTACCACGCAAGCATAGAACCCTCAGAACATGGTTACAAGCGGAGAAGCCTTCTTTTGGTTGTTTAGTGGAGACAAGAGTACAAGAGTCAAGTCATCAGATGTGCATGAATGCTGCTATGCCTGGTTGGAACTCTCTTACAAACTACAGTTATCATCCTTTGGGCAGAATCTGGGTTTGCTGGACTGATCAGATGGTAGTTACGAAACTGCATATGAGCGCACAGGTAATCACTTGTGCCATTCAGGTACCGAGCACTGGAGAACTGTTTATCTGCTCTGCCGTATATGCGTTCAATACAGTAGCGGATAGAACTCATTTGTGGGAAGAACTGCGAGGTACAAGAGCAGCTTATGATCATTTAAATCATCCTTGGATATTGATAGGTGACTTCAATGAAACCTTAGCATCAAGTGAGCACTCCAGGGCGTTGGATTATCGAAGAGACCAAACAGGCATGAGACACTTTCAGGAAGCAGTGACTGATTGCTCAGTAATGGACCTGCCCTATACAAGTGCTTTGTTTACATGGTGGAACAACAGAGTGGAGGATCCTATAGGGAAAAAAATGGATAGAGCACTGGTTAATCAAAGTTGGTTGAGTAGATATCCTCTGTCCTCGGCGCATTTCGAAGCAGGAGGAATATCAGATCATGCACGGTGCTTGATTCGAACGGCAGGAATCACTAATGATGCTAGGAAGCCTTTTCGTTTTTTCAACTATCTGGCTGAGCATAAGGATTTTTTGCCTACAGTAAAGAGAGTATGGGACACGACTGAAATTCTATATCCATCAAGAACTGCACTCTCTCGCTTTCACCGGAAACTGAAGCTTCTCAAACAACCTCTCCGCGAGCTAAATAAAACACACTATGGAGACCTGCCAGCACGTACGAAACAAGCGTATGATGAGTTGTGTGAATGCCAAAGCAGAGTACTCCTAGATCCAACGCCGGAAAATATCACAAGGGCGTCGGAGGCAGCAGTGAGATGGAATGCTTTAGCTCGTATAGAGGAAAAAATCTATAGGCAAAAGTCAGGTGTTCGATGGCTTTCAGCAGGAGATCAGAATACAAGATTTTCCACAACATGGTGCAAACAAGGATAGCTAAAAACACGATTCGAAGTTTGACCACAGAACGAGGAGAAGTTCTTACCTCCCTTCCTGACATCAAAAGAGAGGCTGTGGCGCATTTTCAGACATTCCTACAAGGACAGGATCCGACTACTGAGGATATTTCTCTGGAGGCTCTGCAGGATTTGCTAACTTACAGATGTTCAGGGGATGATACAGCTGAGTTGGTGCGCCCGGTTACTGCAGCAGAAAAACAACAAGCGCTCCGGTCCCTACCTAATGATAAAGTTTCGGGACCAGACGGCTTCACTAAGGAATTTTTTATAGCTGCGTGGCCAATCATAGGAAGGGACTTCATTGTCGCAATACAGTCCTTCTTTATTTTTGGATTCATGCCTACTGGAGTGAATGCTGCTATTCTCACCCTGATACCTAAAACTACAACTGCGCAGACTATGAAAGATTATCGGCCAATCGCTTGTTGCAACTTCCTCTACAAGGTGATATCTAAAGTCTTAGCCAACAGATTGAAGATAATTTTCCCTGAAGCAGTAGAAGCAAATCAGTGTGCTTTCATAACTGATCGGTTACTCTTGGAAAATGTTCTACTTGCCTCTGAGCTGGTTACTGGTTATCATAAGAGTACGAACAAGGAGAAGTGTACCATCAAGTTTGATATTGCCAAGGCGTTTGATACAGTTAAATGGTCGTTCATCACATCAGTTTTGCAAGCCATGGGATTGCCGGCTCAGTTCATACACTGGATCAGGTTATGTATCTCAACTGCCTCTTTTACAGTATCAGTGAATGGAAGCTTGGAGGGATTCTTTACCAGTGCTAGAGGTATACATCAAGGGTGCTCCCTTTCCCCTTATCTGTATGTTATCCTCAGCAACGTCTTATCAAAGCTCCTAAACAAAGCTGTAGAAGCAGGAGAATTTGCTTATCATCCTCAATGTCAAGGCATCAAGCTTACGCATTTGAGCTTCGCCGACGACATCCTTGTCTTCTCTGATGGTACGTCAAACTCACTATTGGGGATCATGGAAGTTATGAGGCGTTTTGCAGCCATGTCTGGATTACATATCAATGCCGCCAAGTCTTCTATATTTGCAACAGGAAGGAATATAAGTGATCTGCTAGCCACTGCATCATCTTTAAGTATTCGAGTTGGAACACTGCCTATTCGGTATTTAGGCATGCCTCTTACCACAAAGACTCTTACAAGCCATGACTACGAGCCACTTATTGACAAGATTCGTGCTAGAATGCTATGCTGGTCCAATAGGTCACTGTCATTTGCAGGAAGGTTGCAATTGATTCAATCAGTCATTACTAGCATGGTAAACTTCTGGAGCTCCGCTTTTATCCTACCAGCTAAGTGTTATAACACCATTGAAAGCATGTGTTGTGCATTTCTATGGTCTGGCTCCCCTACCCAAACTCATAAGGCTAAGGTCAGTTGGGAAGATCTCTGCTCCCCGAAGGATGAAGGTGGATTGGGAGTGAGAAAATTCAGAGACACTGCCAAAGCTTTTGCTCTAAAGCTCATATGGAGGTTATACACACAACCGTCCTCTCTATGGGTCAGTTGGGTAAATCACTATCTGCTCAAATATAACTCTTTTTGGGACGTAAGGGATGCATTGCAGGGATCTTGGATATGGAGAAAGCTTTTAAAACTGAGTGATTTGGCCTATCAGTTTCTGCGGTTTGACGTTAAAGATGGGAAGACATGTCATTTCTGGTTTGATAATTGGCTGGGTAAAGGGAAACTTATAAATATCACAGGCGCGGCAGGGACTACTTATCTGGGTGTTAGGCGACAAGCCAAGGTCTGTGAAGCAGTGCAAGGACATGAGTGGAATATCAGAGGGAGGAGAAGTCGTCGGTTTCACGATCTTTATGATTGTATCTCCGCTATTGAGCCTCCAGCTCCTGAAAAAGGACGAGATGTTATAATGTGGAAGCATGGAGATGATGATTACAAACCTATCTTTTCAGCTGCGAGGACTTGGGACCAGATTAGAGTCAAGAAAAGTAAAGTGGAATGGAGCAGAGGGGTCTGGTTTACACAAGGGGTTCCACGGTTTTGTTTTATAACCTGGCTAGCCGTCAAGAACAGGCTGTCTACTGGAGATAGGATGAGGGATTGGGGAATTGTTCAGGGCTGTGAACTTTGTGGGGAGAGGGATGAAACAAGAGAGCATCTCTTCTTCGCTTGTCCATACTCCTACACGATATGGGAACCTTTGGCACAAAAGTTTGTGGGAAGGAATATCAATCCGGATTGGCAATGGACTGTAAACAGGCTGCAGCGACTGGAGGGTAAGAGTCTTGACACCATTCTTGCAAAGATGCTGTTCCAAACGACAGTGTACCACATATGGAGGGAGAGAAATGCAAGGCGTCATCAACAAACTAGGAGCTCTACTGATCAACTTCGCAGACTCATAGACAAGGCAGTGAGGAATAGAATTGTATCACTCAGGTACAAGCCAGGTCACAAGTTGGAGGGTTTACTTAGCAGATGGTTTGAAATCACGCTTTAGTCTTTAGATCTCATCTTTACAGCTATTCTTTTTACAAGCTATAGGAGTATGTAAATAATATTTTTTTGCATGATCAATAAATTTGAAATTTCATCAAAAAAAAAAAATATTTAGGAAGGGCTTGCTAAAAATGTAATATTTAATTAAAAATAAAATGTTAGAATAACAAGTAAAATATTTAGGAAGAATGTTAGGATATCATGTATTAACAAGCTTACATATATATCATATTTATGATAGTATGTAAAATATTTAGGAAGAGCTTCCTAAAAATGTAATATTTAATTAAAAATAAAATGCTAGGATAACAAGTAAAATATTTAGGAAGTGCTTCCTGAAAATTTAATATTTAATTAAAAAGAAAAAGACTTGTGAGGATAACAAGTAATATATTTAGGAAGGGCTTTCTGAAAATTTAATATTTAGAAACAAAAAATGTTAGGATAGTAAATATTGAACATTTATAGTAAATAATGTTGGTTATTGAACATTTCAGGTTGACTTAAACCATCTGTCGAAAACCTGTTAAAAATATCAAAATCAAAACAATTCTATAAAACGCATAAGGAATCCTAAGGAATTATGTTTTCTTGCATAAGTCTATTTTCGAAGAGAATCAAAGACGTGTAAGGAATGTAATCAAAGACGTGTAAGGAATGTTAGACAATCTTTGTTCATGATGGCTATCCTAAATTGGAACTTAATCTTAAAAAAACATAATAAAAACTAAGGAATTCAAATTGTTATGTAGAATTTTGAGAAAAAAAAAAAAGAAGCAATTTACATCTCCAACTAGTTGAACTCAAGAACTCTAAGAAAGGTCATTGTAGTGGGTGGCCAGTACACCAAGAGTGTTATAATCGTTTGCTGATGTAAGAAAAATAATATAATCAACAGCTTTTTATTAAATTACAAAAAAAGATTATGTGCAGGATCGAACATGGAGCATGGAGAATTGAGAAATGATTTGGGTTTACAAAGGTTATCATAGCTCAGTGATTCCCAAGCAACATTGCAACAGCTGAGCTTCTTCCTCTTCAGTCTTCACTCTTCAGCACTAAGCTGGAGCTTATTAAATGACCTTTCTGCGGTTCTGCCCATGCGTTTGTATTGTAGAGAACGTGCTGGTCAAGTGCGTATCCAGGTTTGCAAACGTACTACACAATGTAATCCACGAGTACACAAGGGATCTCGTGCCGTATGAACTCCTGGATCCACACGTCATCACACACCAAAGATCAAACAAAGATGAGTTTGAATGTTCATGGAAACTTTATTACACTTTTAACAGAACCAGAAATGGTCACATGCACTATACATCTATGTGTATGCAAAAACATTCAGATTACTATATAACCAAGCACCTGAAACTCACAGGAGCTAAAACAGAAAAAAAAAAACATATCTACAATTCTTTGCTATTGACATAAAGTTTGGACTAATAATAAATGAGAGAATCTAAACAAGATGATACAAACTTGATTGAAGTATGAAACCTTTGACCAGATTTATGCATTCGGATAAATGATGATGATGATGATGATGATGATGATTATGATGATGATGATGATTGATCTCAAAGAAAGTGAACAAAACTGAATAAAAGTAATACAATCTATACATTACACATTTTAAAAGTGGCAAGGAATGAATTTTACCTGTTCTTAGCAATGTCCAAGAAATCATCTGGGTATCTACACCAAAATTGCTCTTGTTAACTGGACCTGCAATAGAGGTGAACAAAGTGTGTAATAAGACCACTCGGAACACACACAGAGTGCCGACACTGAGCTGCACAAAAAAACATTCTTTGAATTAAAGCTGCAAATGGTTGAATCAACGAAGATTTCTCAGATACAAAGCAGACGATGATGTTATAGAGATGATTTGACAGCGGCGATCTGATCTCATTATTATAGGTTGAGACGACGACTGAGATGACGCAGAGACAACGCGGAGACGATGTGGAGACGAAAGAGACGGTGCGGAGACGACGGAGACGACGGAGACGACGGGAGACGACGGAGACGATGGGAGACGACGGAGACGATGGGAGATGGCGACTTAATTTTTTTTAATTAATCAAAAGAAGGGGTATAATAGTAAATCATCGCTTTAGTGAAACCTATTTTTGTGACTTTTGACTTTAGGGTCTATATTTGGAACAAAAACTTTGTTTAGTGTTATATATGTCATTTTCTCTTTAGTAATTAAAAGAAAAAGAAAAATAGGTATTATATTAAGCAACTGAAGGGATAGAAGAAACGTAGCTTAAAACACGTGTTGTTACCTCGACGTTTTTCTCTCTCTCGACGCTCTCTCTTTCGATCTTTTCTTCTTCTTCGTTACCGAGCACCACCATCACCGGCGTTTCCGTCACCATCGGCTACCTATCTGGTCCATCTCTATCACTTTTGCCTTTTTCATGGTTTATCAATCTAGTTGGAGTGCGTCCTGATCGGTGTATTTGGATTTTGATGATGTGTAGGGATCAAGGGACCGTCAATGGTGACGGGAGGACTGATCGGACTCATGGACACGCATTGATAGGGTAGTGGGTTTGGGATTTTGAGAGGAAATTCGAGGTCTGGCTCTGGAGAGACGATTATTTCACGATCTCGTCGATCACGGGACGCTTCTTCTCTACTTCAACCGTTGGAAGGAGAAGGGTTGACGGAGGAGATTGGAGGAGCGACGGAGAAGTTGAAACGGCGTCGCATAGGGAGCAGCAGAGTTACACTCTGTAGTAGATTTGGTTCATCAATCAATCAATCACGTTTTCAAACGTGAACGCCTGATTTGATTCAAGCTATGGTGAAGAAGATTGGAGTGACGGTGGAATTTGGGAACGATAGTGTTGCTGTGATCACCATTTCGAACCCTCCTGTTAACTCTCTGCCTAGCCCAAGTACTATAAAGCTCAATACTTTTTGAATCGTTGACCATTTTAGTGAGCTGGGTTTTTAATATATCTTTGATTTGTTCAGTTGCTTCTGAGCTGAAGGAGAAGGTTCAAGACGCGAACCAGATGAGTGATGTTAAGGCCATCGTGTTGACCGGTAAAACAAAAAAAAAGTGAAGGTGTTGGAGTTCGTTGCAAAGAAAGAAAGTCTGCAACTGCCCCACGGTTTTACAGCACTACAAGTACTCTTAGGTAACATCCGAGAAGCGTTTGGAGCAAAGGTATATGGTTTAAGCATGCTACACCTAAATATTCCTTTCATATATGGGCATCAATGAAAGATAGATTAACAACATGTGATAGAATCCTGAAATGGAATCCAAACATCAACCCTATTTGCGTTCTCTGTCAGCAACAAGTGGATACTAGGAACCATCTGTTTTACTCTTGTTCATACTCAAGTCAGATATGGCAGAAACTCATGACAGAAGCATGGGAGAGAATTGTTAGCCTGCTTCTGGATCATAGAATGGAAAGAGTAAAGTTGTTCTTGCTGCGATACACTTTCCAAGCAACTGCGCATGTTATTTGGAGGGAAAGAAATAGACGCAGACATGGTGAAAAGCAATTTCCCCCACACTCTCTTGTTAAAGATAATTGACAAGACTGTCAGAAATAGACTTTCTACTATAAGGAGGCAGGGAGACCATAAGATGGATGGAGGAATGAGAGTATGGTTTGAAACAAGAAACTAATATTAAGATATGAAGTCTTTGCTGGATTCTGGTATAGAAGGAGAAAACTTCTGCACAGATGGCTGATTGTTTGGATTCGACAGAAGCTTCTGTCAGTTAAAGGAAATGGGGGAGAAATTTCGAAGCTGGGATGATTCTATGGCTTAGCACAAGAGCTTGAAAAAACAGTTTTAGTATTCTGATCTTGAAGGCAGATAAGTACTCTAGCTATGAGATTCTTACTATTTTTCTCCTATTAGAGTTTTGTCTCAATTGAGTTTTCTCTAATGAGGGTTTTAATGAGGAGAATCTTATGGTATTTCGAAACTTGACTTGTGCCACATGGTCAAGTTTGAGGGGGAAATTGGAATTTGAAGTTTTAGTTTATAGAAGAGTTAGGTCTAAAATTTCCTTTTGAGTGTGTTCTATCTTAGTATGATTCTGTCTATTTGTTTCTTGATTTTGTGATGCTGGTTCCTGTTGTTAAGCAATTGAATGATGAATTTTTGATTGATCGGTTGATAAATGTGTTTAAGCCTTTAAAATCAGAAGAAATGTTAATTTTAAGTTTTAAAAAAAAATAAGAAGCACAAAAATATTAGGGTCTCTTAGTACTGTCTCCTAATTCACTTTTACAAATAAAAAGTATAAAAAAAAAATTAAGAACCCCTATTTTTAGGTTAATGGTGCTCTTATGTAGGCAATTCTACTTGTACCACATTTATGATGACTATTATATCCTTAACATTGAGACTATGACAAACGGATATTTACGTCCAATATTTATCAACATAACTTTGCAGCATTTTGAGAATTGAATAAATCTTTTGCCAACTATTCAACTAAAGACTTCCAGAACTATACCTCCAAATTGTGGAATATACTTCGTTGATTCCCTTTATTGTAATGTGAATACATAACACCTTATCCAAACAAGAAGCTCTTTGATACATTATGATTTGTTCACACAAGAAGATAAACAACAAATTTTACAGGATATCAAATGGACGAAATAACTATAGCATTTGGTTCCTATTTAAGAAGACTTCAGTTTCTTCCAGAGGTAGAAACCACAGACGAGGCCGTCTCATCATTTTCACCTGAAAGTTCCTCAAGAGACTTGCCTTTAGATTCAGGTACTAAAAACGTCATGAGCATACCAACAAAGTTGATAACACCAAGCATGATCAACGAATTCTTGACACCAATACCCGGTGGATATCCTGCGTCAGTCTTGGTCTTATCCTTTGACTGAGCTGCGTATAAGAAGCCAAATGCACCCACAATAGCTCCCGCCTTTCCTGCTGCGGCTGATATTCCATGACATGTGGATCTTAACCTAGCTGGGAAGATCTCAGCAGGAACAACAAATGTAGTTGCATTTGGACCGAAATTTGCAAAGAAGAAAGTTAGGGAGTAAATAATGACAAATCCGATGCGATTGTCGGGTTTGATCCAATGATCATAAGGGAAAGCTATAGCGAACATGAACACGGTCATAAAGAAGAATCCCATTAGTTGGATTGCAAATCTTCCCATGATGTCAATAAACGCAACCGTGAACCAATATCCTGGGACGGTACTGCATAGCGCAATGAGGGTCTGCGCCCTACCGATCTTGAAAACCTCGTGGGTGGCATTCATTGTGGCCGCACCAGGAATCCATCCAATAGCAGAAAATATATCTTTTTGAAATAAGTTTTGACTGTAAAATGCAATGTCAAGCAAAAACCAAGTGGAAGTAGTTCCAAGGAGAGGTAGTCCATGGCGTCTAAGAAATTCCTTGGAGAACAAGCCATAGTTAAGCTTTGGATCTTGAACAACCTTTTCAGCAATTTCTTCCTCAGCTTCTAGATCCACCTGCAAGACTTTAGACATGTCTTGTGTGGCTTGTTTGATGTTTTTGGCAACCAAAGCAGTGTAGCGAGCAGTTTCGGGCATCTTCATTCGCCAGTAATAGGTCATCGCGGCGGGCAGAGCACCCACCATAAGGATGATACGCCATAAGTAATCAGCTTGAGGTACGGTCGAGCCAACAGGGTCTACACTGTAGATAGGTGATGGGAATTGATGATCAAAAATACTCGAGAATATTAGCGCAACGATGCCTCCAGCCATGATCCCAAATCCTTGCATAGCAAACACGGCCGCGATGAATGCACCACGAGTCTTCTTGTTTGCATACTCAGACATGATCGTTGCTGAGAGTGGATAGTCACCTCCAATACCAACTCCAAGCCAAAACCTTTTTTCCAAAGTTACCAAAAAAGCACAATTTACATCGATACAATTATTTTGCCATCTCAAGAAAAGCACCAATTGTCTTCATACTTCATTTCTTTCGTTTCAACGTAGCATTTTTAAAATAAAACTAGATGTTTTCCTGCACCATGTGCAGTAAAATTGTTTTCAAAATTTAATTTATATTTAAAATAAGGTTTATTAAATATTATAGATTTTATTATTTTTACCGATATTTAAATATGGATTTTATTTATTTAAATATTAAATTAAGATAAAATGATTTTTTATTTAAAAATATATTGTATAATTATCAAAAATTTGAACTAACAATATTTATAGAATTTGTAGATATATAAGAATATAATGATTTTACGATTAGAAATCAAAATTTTTAAAAATTGTAGCAATTTTTAAAGATTTAGTAATACAAATTGTATAATTATAGAAAATAAAATATAATATAATTTTGAAATTTTAATGTTATATATGGATATATTTATTTTATAGATGATGTTAGTGATATTACCATATTTAAAGAAGTTTACCAGAAATAAATATCAATATTAAATGTAAGGTATGAATTATTACCATATTCTAAAAAGTTTACTAAAAATATAAATCAACATTAAATGAAATAATCCATGTCATATTTTTCGGAAACCATGTTATCAATTTTAGTAGCCATGTCATATTTTTTTTTGTGAAACTGATTGTAGAAGGTTTATTAAATATTATAGATTTTATTATTTTTACCGATATTTAAAGATAGATTTTATTTATTTAAATATTAAATTAAGATAAAATGATTTTTTATTTAAAAATATATTTTATAATTATTAAAAATTTGAACTAACAATATTTATAGAATCTGTAGATATATAAGAATCTAATGATTTTACGATTAGAAATCAAATTTTTTAAAAAAATTGTAGCAATTTTTTAAAGATTTAGTAATACAAATTGTATAATTATAGAAAATAAAATAAAATATAATTTCGAAATTTTAATGTTATATATGAATATATTTATTTTATAGATAATGCATGTGATATTATCATATTTAAAGAAGTTTACCAAAAATAAATATCAATATTAAATGTAAGGTATGAGTTATTACCATATTCTAAAAAGTTTACCAAAAATATAAATCAACATTAAATGAAATAATCCATGTCATATTTTTTTGAAGCCATGTCATCAATTTTAGTAGCCATGTCATTTTTTTTTTGTGAAACTGATTGTAGAGAGGACATGTGGCAAAATCACTTCTCAAATATAGTCTAGGGGATTTAGATATAAGAAAAAACCTTTACACTCTAGTGTGTTTTGAAATTTATATACAACTATATTTTAATAAATAATAATACATCATATTGTAATGTCTATAAAATCTATTTTTAACTTATCAATACAATATCTCTACTTAAAAATGAAAAAAATTGATCCAAATTTCTCCATTTATTTACTAGACAAACTGGTAAGAACTAAACTGAATATTCCAAAAAATTGCAAAAATAAATATTAAAACAGTTCTTTTTTGTTAATCGTATGGATATATAATTTGAAAAATCCGTAAGTTTTTTGAAGGTTTTTTTTTTGGTCAAGTCTTTTTTTCTAGTTATAACTGAATTATATTATTGATAAAAAAATGAATTATTTAAGAAGTACCTGAAAAAGCAAAGAGTGGTCATGACACCTTTAGGACTATTTCCAAACGAAAGACCGGACGCAACAGAACAAACGACCATCATAATCAAAGTGATTCCATAAACTTTTTTCCGGCCTAGTTTGTCTCCAAGCCACCCAAAGAAAAGTTGACCCATTAGTGTCCCACATAGAGCCACACCATTGACTGCGGCCGCCACTTCTGGTGGCAGTGTTCCCGGCTTAGCTGCTCCGTTCTTGTGGTAGTAGATGCGGCCTAACAGCTTTGTGACCAATGAGATACAAAAAAGATCGTAGGCATCCGTGAAGAAACCCATTCCGGCGATAACAATAGCCGTGAAATGGTACAGCTGTGTTTTAGCTACATCGAGTGCTTTGAGCACTCCTAGCTGCTGATTATCAGCCATTTGCCTTCTTCTAGATTATCTACAAAGGCAATAATAAATATTACAGCTAATATATACATCTATCTATTTCACGTTTCATTAGAAGACAGATGATTTAACATTTGTGGCACAAGAATGGACGATAATCCAGTTGAAACGTCTCCAGAAATGTTTACGCGGTTAGTGTTTTCTAAGATCTGATTTGTTCTGCACGAACTCGACAATCCATATAATTGATCCTAGACTTTAGTTACAGTAATTCTTGCGTGGACTTACGGAAAAGTAGTTTGAGTGCCCGACCACTTGGTGGTAACTTTTAAAAATTATTATATACAGAAAATGAAAATCCACAACACTCATGAAATCAACTAACCTTTATGCTTCTGATGAGGCTCCTCGGTTGTCAGGTTTTAAGAGTGACTAAAGAAAGATATGCTTAAAGCTTTTGACGTAAATAAACGGATCGACTGTAAGATATCACAAAGTTAGAAAATGCGTGTGCTACTTATAGACCAAATTATATCTCAAAGTCAACATATCGGAATCTAAAGGAGCATATACTCTCATCTTGTTTGTGTTAGATAAATTGTATTACAATAAGAACCTCAATAATACATAATGATAATAATACTATTCTCGTATGAACTAAGCCGTTTCAATAGTTTACTATATATATGTCACAGTCAACATAGATATATTATGATATATTGATATAGTTTTATCACCGATAACTGCATTATTTTCAAATGGTATGAGATATATTTATCTTGTTTTTGTTTTATAATACTAATAATCTTAATAATACGTTATATGATAATGAAACTACCCTCGTGTGAATTCACCCGCTTCAATCGTTTTCTATATGTCAGTCAACATATATATATTATGTAGTTTTATGACCGATTAGTGCATAATTTTTCGAATGTTATGAACTTATGATATATATTCTTAATCCATGAGATATAATCTTGTTCGTATATATATATCGTTTGTGTTTTTATAAATTTATAATAATATGAACTTCAATAGTAACCTAATGATAATGAAACTACTCTCGTGTGAATTTAGCCGCTTCAGTCGTTTCCTATGTCCTAGTCAACATACATTATTGATATATGAATATAGTTTTTTTTTGGTTCAACATATGAATATAGTTATATAGTTTATGAACGATAATACCTAGGCGTTTGTGAATTATATATTTGTATGATAAATGTTCTTAAATTCATGATGTTGAAATATGTAAAGATTTGTGTTGGCTTTGCTTTGATTGTATAAATATTTGTACTGTTCTGAAGGCAACGGCTGAGAGATGAATCTTGCTCACATTCCGTTATAACAAAAACATCTTAAATGATTTGGCCTAATGGTAAAGGAATTATGGCTGTAATCTCTGCCACCTGAGTTTAACTCACGGTGAGAATAAATATTTATAATATTTGAGTTTTCGGCATAGAGATGAAACCATCTTAAATGATTTTTTATTGGAATATTTGTTTGTGACAAATAATTTTTTGGAATATTTGTAATAAAACTAGGTGTTTTCCTGCACCATGTGCAATAAAAGAATTTTAAAATATTTTTAATGAATAAATATAATTTATATTTATTTTTTTATTAAATTTATAAATTTTATTTTTTCTTATCAATATTTTAATATAAATTTGATTTAATTGAACATTAAAATTAAGATAAAAAAAATTTTGTTTATCTTGAATTATATTTGAGAATGTGCATGTATATATTTAAAATTATAATCTTAGGTAGATTTTTCTATCTATTTATTTTAATTAACTATATTAAATAAATATGTAAAATTGCAATAATTGTCAAAAATAAAAAATTAAACAATATTTATAAAATCCGTAGATATATGTAATAAACTAATGATTTTACGATTTAATTTGATTTTATGATTTAAGTTTTACAATTTTCTAAAATATGTATATATTTATGTAAATAATTCGAAATTTGAAATGTCATAATTGAATATATTTGTTTTAATGATGATTTATGAGCTATTACCATATTTTAAAAAAGTCCAAAAATATAAATAGACAATAAATGTAATATATGATTTATTACCATATTTAAAAAGTTTACCAAAAATATAAATTAACATTAAATATAATTTTCCATGTCATATTAATCTATAAGACATGTCATCAATTTTATTAGCCTTGTCACAATTATTAATCAAGGTGTTTTCCTGCACCATGTCACATGGTCCATGTGTAGTGATGAATTTTTAAAAAGTTAAATTTTATATTTGAAAATGTAATTTATTAATATCATATATTTATTATTTTGACCAATAATTAATATAAATATCATTAGTTAAGCATAAAATTAAGAGAAAATATTTTTTTTTATTTTAAATTATATTTAAGAATATATATGTATATTTATAAAGTTAAAATCTTAGATAAAAAATTATTTATTTCATTTAGTTTAAATATATTAAATCAACTTGTACAAAATTACTAAAAATCATATAAATTGTATAGTTATCAAAAATTAAACTAAATAATATTTATATAATTTGTAGATATCTAAAAGAAACTAACGAAATTACGATTTGATTTTTTATTTAAACTTCAGAAAATTTAGAAAATTTAGGTAATAAAATTTTATAATTATAAAATTAAAATTATATAATATTTTGAAATTAAAAATGTCATATTTGAATATATTTATTTTAGTGATGATTTATGAGTTATTACCATATTCTACAAAGTTTACCAAAAATATAAATTAATATTAAATGTAATATATGAGTTATTGCCATATTCTAAAAAGATTTCCAAAAATATATATCAGCATTAAATATAATTGTCCATGTCATATTTAACCATATGACATGTCATCAACTCTAATAACCACGTCACAATTTTTTTGTGAAAACGATTGTAGAGAAGACATATGGCAAATCACTTTTCAAATATAGACTAAGGGATGTAATATATGAGTTATTGCCATATTCTAAAAATATTTCCAAAAATATATATCAGCATTAAATATAATTGTCCATGTCATATTTAACCATATGACATGTCATCAACTCTAATAACCACGTCACAATTTTTTTGTGAAAACGATTGTAGAGAAGACATATGGCAAATCACTTCTCAAATCTCCTAGTCTATATTTGAGAAGTGATTTTGCCACATGTCATCTCCACAATCAATTTCACAAAAAAAAATGATGACATGGCTACTAAAATTGATGACATGACTTATAGTTAAATATGACATGGACAATAACATTTATTGCTGATATATATTTTTGGTAAACTTTATAAAATATGGCAATAATTCATACATTACATTTAATGTCGATTTATATTTTTGGTAAACTTTTTAAAATATGGTAATAACTCATAAATCATCCATAAAATAAATATATTCAAATATGAATTATAAATTTCGAAATTTTATTTAATTTTACTTTTATAATTATAAATTTTTATTACTAAAATTTTCAAACTTTTCTACATCTTTTAAAAAAGTAAATAAATTTGTAATCGTAATATCATTAGTCTCTTTTAGATATCTAAATTTTTTAAAAATATTGTTTAGTTTTAATCTCTATAATATTATTTGAGAAGTTAGTTTTCTATGTGTCGCGCTCACGTTAATTCTTATGATGGTTAATTATAATAGTACCCTTAATGAATCAAATATATCTATTTGTCATTATTAAAAAGAAAAATTTCCTTTTTATTTTGGTTTCCTTCTCTAAATAACATATATAATGAAAAAAATTTGTAAATTTTAAAAACGAAAAAATATCTTTTATATATAATGCGATTCATTAAAAGGAAACTTAACAAAATAATTTGATTTTAGAGTAACTAAATAATTATCCCTTTAAAAGATAATCTAAACAGCATAATATATATTTTAATATAATTATTTTATTTTAATTAATCTATTTCTCAAATTTATTACAAAAAATTAAGTAACATAACACAAGATATTTTAATGAATAAAAATGCATCTTTTATTTTCTAATTAAGTATCCTTTTATATTTTTCCAAATCAAATATATAATAAAGAAAGTATTTAGAAAATTTATAATGAAAACATTTTTATATGTGATGTGATTTCATAAAAAAAAAAAGAGAAAGTTCAGAAAAATAATCTTGACTTTATAAGTTTATAAGTTATTTTTATGCAACTTCATACCGATCATGACTTTACTTTCTAATTTTGTTTTTGCAAATTAACATATACCAAATTATAAAAGATAGTAACATACTTACATATCTATGATGAAGAACCAAAGGAATACAATTAATTCAATTTGGTTGAGTTAAACTAGAAATAATATATTTTAGTTTGAAGGAATATATGTAACACAATATATCCACAAAATGAGTAATTGGACTAATCTAATTTTTAATACAAAATCAAACACTTAACTAAATATAATGTATTATTGTTCATATTAATATTTTTATAAATATAAACTATAGAACAATGTAACATACTATTAACTAATATGAGATCTCAATTAATATTATGAATATATATTAACCAACTATTGCAACTAAGTTCTTTTCTATAATTTATATATATGCATGAGGTTTCATAATACTATCGTTGTTATATTAATATCAGTAACTTTGAGTCAATTAAAACTTTAATTTATTTTTACTATTTAATTCTAAAAAAATTATATTAAATTATACATAATATTTCTAAAATATATTTACAAATCTAAGGCAATACAAATTAAATGTAAACAACAAAATTAATCAATATTTAAATCTATAGAATAAACAAATTATGGTTGAATCAGAAAATTAAATATTATCTTATATATCCAAAATTATACCTATGATTAAAATAAAATAATATTATTTGAAAAATAGCATAATGATTACAATATAAATTACATAGTAATTTAAAAATAAAAAAATTATAGTAAACTATTTAATTTATTCATTTTATAAATATTTATATCCGTGTATGCGCACGGGAAAATCACCCAGTATAGATTAAGGGATATCTCCACTATTACCAATCGCTCGTGTATAAAATAAATAGAAGAAATAAGGTTCACATTACGAAGTGGATATGATTCATATCCAAGCCCTACGCAACGTAGAATGACAAACACCCAAAATTAAAATATATGACCAAAACGAGTTTTTCGTTATTTATTTTGATTTTATTGACTGAGAATTTTCAAATTGCTGGTAAGACGAGCAGTCACCGAAAACATGCATAGTACTACTATGGGAAAATTTCCGTTTAAATCAAGAACTTTTAAATTTGATTGAAAAAAACACAAATTTTCAATTGGACCATTTAAAGCACCAAGTTTTATTGACAAACCATTTTAGTCATAAACTTTCATTGACCATATTATTTTAGTCATATAGTTAGTCAACAATTATAGTTGACTAACAGTAGACCTAAAATAGTTTTTAAAGTTGATGATTTTTTTGGTCCAAATATAAATTATCTAACTTTTAGAATAAATTATTTAGTACCTAGAATTTTTTACAAAAATAAATATTGAATAAAATATAAATTTTATTATTTTCTTCAAATGAAAATTTAAATAATTTTCATTATGTTCTAAAATTATTATTTAACATATCATTAGTTTAATAATTATTTATTAAAATTTATAAAGAATAATTATGTCAGTTTTGTAACTATTCATAGAGTTTGGATTATGATTCATAATTTTATTGCCAAAGTTGATATTCTTTTTGACAAATTATATAAATAATTTTTATTAGTGTTATAGTTATCAAAAATATATTTTCAATATTTAATATTTAATTTTTTGGAAAACATTGATTTATATTTTTGTTGAAGAGACATCAACTTTGACAATAAAATTATGAAACATAATCTTTGGATAGTTGATGTCTCTATGAATAGTTACAAATTGACATAACTATTTTTTATAATTTTTTAATAAATAATTATTAAACTAGTGATATGTTAACTAATTATTTTAGAAAATAATGAAAATAATATTTTATTTATTCAATATTTATTTTTGTAAAACAAATCTAGCTACAAAATAATTTATTCTAAAAGTTAGATAATTTATATTTGGACCAAAAAAATCATCAACTTTAAAAGCCATTTTAGGTATACTTTTAGTCAACTATAAATGTTGACTAACGATAGGACTACAATGATATGATCAATATAAGTTTATGACTAAAATAACTTGTCAGTAAAAGTTGTGCTTTAACCTGTAGTTAAACCAAATTAATTTGAATTGACTTTGGTTAAGGGTTTCTTACACCTTAATAAATCAAACCAAACCTAAACCCATAGTTTATTTTTATTTTTTTGAACAAAACCTAAACATGTAGTTAAACCGACATGTTTACCCCTAATAAGACCGAATTATTGCTGACTTGACATCATTTTTCAATACCATATATATTTTAAATATTTTTCATAAAATTTACTTTGCACAGGACGCATGTCTAATCCTAATGTAATATATTATTTTGTTTATAAACATTGAAAAATTTAAAGTGTATAATAAATTTTAATATTTTAAAAATAATTTAAAGGATTATCCAAACCCGAATCAAATCTGAACTGAAATTTAAAAAAACCTGAATATGGCTTAAATTTTTGATCAAGAAAACCCGAAACCTGAATGTGAATGTGTATTCAAACGTCGACCCTACTTGATATTGTGTAATTTGAGATACCCAAACCGAACTCTGAATTTTACTCGGTTTGAGCCGGATTGGAATTTCTTTCCAAGACCTAAAAGTAACTTGTCCACTAATTAATTAAATTTATTATTGTTTCTATGAGTTATGATTAGTATCCCCGAAAAGATTTATGTCGACGTGGTTGTGTTGACCATACATATTAATGTATAATGTGTTACAAGAGGGCCACAAGTTTCAACTATATGTTCATATTATATTATTTTATATATGTTAGCTTGTCAATGGACGTAGATTAAAGACTTCGCATAAACTAAGACAATAATTATATGGTAATAGAAAATACATTGTCCCCACCAACAGCTAATTCCAGCAGGTAAACATCCCCAAACTACAAGCAAAAAGACTGTGACAATGATGATCCATAGGAACTATATAATTCTAGAAAATGAGAATTGTAATATAACATGCACCAACCAATAAGTAATTGTGCATGATCATATGGTAGACGCGGTAATGGCTGCGGCCCTTCGGGTGTGATTCGAGTTGAATATACAAATTCAAACCTTATCAGTTAAATCAAATGTTTAGAATATGATAACCATTGTCCGAAAACGAGAATAAATAGACCAGTACCGAAGAAATGAAATGAAACGAAATGTCATCTTTCGGAAAGTTGATATAAGAAACGGATATCAAAAAAAAAAAATCTTATTAAGAAACTTAAACGTTCAGCCCAAAACAATTATTTCTGACTGGTAGAAATTGGGCCACTTCCGTTTATATAATTATGTTGAAAATATTCTTTTCATATCATCCGGTGACCGACCGACCTGATGGTTAGACCGAGTTTAACCATGAACTGGTTGTATAAGATTGAGTCTAATAATTGGTTCGACAATGAACCGATCATGAAATCGAATTGAATTTTAAAGTTATTAAAGGATACAAACTACTAAAACTACAAAAATGTTGTAAACCAGATGGTTTATAGACTGCTCATAATTAAATGGTCGAGGTTATACTTAACCAAGATTGTATTAAACCGAGATTGTATTAAACCAATTATATGTTAATGGATTGGGCCTTTGGTTTATTTATTTAATATGGGCCGACTTCTCTTAAGTGTTTTAAGAGAGTCCCATGATATTGAATATACAACAATTCATTCATCTCTAAGCCATACGGCTCTCTCTCTCTCTCTCTCTCTCTCTCTCTCTCTCTCTCTCTCTCTCTCTCTCTCTCTCTCTCTAGTTCGATCTGTTCTAAGACAAGAACACTAGGATTAGAACACATTATCAGCACGATCCAGCTCCAAGATCAACCATCAAGAGTTTCTAAGAAAGGAACCAAGGAGAAGAATCGGCAAAGTTAAAAGTAAGATCTCAAGAACCCTAATCTTTACTTGTGGTTCAAGCAATTCAGATTTCAAGCTTCTCTTCATCTTAAATTCGATTTAAAAGGTTTTGCGATTTGATTTGGTTGATTTTAGTTTTTGTTTTATTTTAAAATCAAAACCCTAAACTTTTAATAGTTTTACATGACTTTAGTTTTGTATGGACAACAAGTGATACCCCTTTAAGGATGACACGCTATATGTCCAAACAAAACTTAAGGTCAATGTTTAACCTAATCCTAAAATCAGATTTGAATTTTAAACCCTAATCCTTAAAGTTTAAATCCGATTTTAAGAAACCCTAAACCCTAAAATATAAAGCATGTGATTACATGACTTTCGTTTTGTATGGACAACAAGTGATACCCCTTTAAGGATAACACGCTATATGTCCAAACAAAACATAAGGTTAATTTTTCCATATCTTTTGGTCGATGATGCACACCATAGTGTGGCTAGACCATGATTTTCTTTTCGGTCAATGATGCATACCAATAGGTATGACTAGACCATATGAAGTAAAGGTCGATGATACGTACTCTTAAGTACGATTAGACCATAAAACAAAATCAATGGTCGATGATGTTCACCCTCAGGTGCAACTAGATTTTTCACCCGTGATTCACGGTGATCATCCACGATGATCCGCGTTGATCTATGATCCATGATGATCCTCGATGATCCGCGATGATCTACGATGATCAGTGATCCAAGGTGATCCACAGTGATCCTCGATGATCCACGGTGATCCACAATCACCGGTGATGGATGATGTGCACCACAGTGCAGCTAAATCACGATCTGTTTTATTTGGTCGAGGAAGTGTACCGAATGGTACTAGTAGACCATTAAACCGCATGGGTCGATGTAGCATACCATATGGTATGGCTAGACCATGCACTCGTCCATCCCACTATTTTCAAGGGATTTATAAATCAAACAAGTTGATTAAGAGATGGATGAGTTATGGGAAAGTAAATTTCTAAAGAGAATGCAAACTGGCCGTGTGGCCGTCTTATTTGTTTGCTGGCCGTGTGATCTTAATTGTGTAATAGCCGAATGTCATTGGTCACACAAGCCATATGGCTTTATTTTTTACATACTGGCCGAGTGCCTTTTATTTCTTGCATAGCCGAATGACATCAGAAATTGTATGTACTAACACAAATCATTTTGATATGATTTCAGATGTTGAGATTCCAACCCATGGACTATGATACCCTAGATATCTCTGGAGATAACTATCTAAGATGGGCGATAAATATTTCGGTTATACTAACAATAGAAGGTCTTAGTGAATGTATCATCAAGGATGATCATGGAACCGAGAATGAGAAATATAAGGCATTAATAGTAATACGCCATCATCTCAATGTGGAACTGAGAAATCAGTACCAAGATATACAAAGCTCTAGATGCCTTTGGACAGAGTTAAAGTCCAAATACACTAAGGTGATATTACCAAAGGCAAGACATGAGTGGATGAGCCTCAGTTTCCGGGACTTTGGGTCCGTGGAAAAATACAATTATGCTCTATACAAAGTAGCTCATACACTGATGTTTTGTGGTGAAAATTTGACAGAGGAGGAATTACTTGAAAAAGTTTTCTCCACAGCAGATCCAAAAGATCTATTCCTACAACTAACCTATCGAGATAAAGGTTTCACCACATACAACGATCTGTTCTTATACTTATCTCAAAATGAACAGATGAATCAGATGAAAGATGATATGAGCGGATATGAGGCAGATAGTGATGATGAAGAATCCATGGGAGCCACGTCCAAAGTGACAGATGGAGTGGCCGGCTAGACCATTGTCTAAAGCCTTTAGACATTCTGATTTCATACTTATGATTTGGTGTTTTGTCATTCAAAATTTCATAGCATTAATAAAAGTTTTTCTTTTATCTTCATTGATTGATTTGCTTGAAAAATATTTTTGATTGAAAAATGAGAATGAAAACTCGAGAAGAGTATGTCTAGACCACCACGCCTAAGGCATGGCCTTAAGAGGCACGAAATTTATCACCTAAGACCCATTGAGAGAGACCCAAAATCCCCACTGACCGTGGACAAGGATACCACAATAACCGTGGTTGTAGATCCAATCATGGCCGAGGAGGGAGTAAAGGTCGAAATGGCATTACAAGTCACATCAAAATGGTTTCAATAATAAACCAATGGGCAAATCATAGAAAAATGAAATGTTCCTTTAGCTTATGAAAATCGCCAAAGACATACATATAAAAGAGGTCGAGACTACATTCTCCCTACTGATCTAATACTATGCTAAGGATCAGTGTGATAAGGCACAAATGCCTAGGTAACCAGTAAGGTTCACCAACGAATTTATACACTTTATGGCATGACCGGATTAGCCATCCTGGTCCGAACTTGATTACTAAGACACAAAGAGTTATCCCATAAGATCTCACGTTGTGAAACATGTACACAAGGGAAACTCAGTAGGCTTCATTGTTCCAAGCAACACGAAAGTATAATCTGATCATGAGGGTAGTGAGGACAAAACCCGTGATCATGACCATACCACAAATTCGTGTATCATGGTCTAAAACCATGCTGGCCGTCCAAGCATTACGTTTAAGTGAGGACAAACAAACGTATTTTATAGCATGTTTATGAGGGGGAGTATAAACACTCTGTGTGGTCCATGACCATGCTATAAAACCCGAACATGATAAGCCTGGCCGAAGGCCATAAGGCATTATAGCTTGGCCGTATAAGGCATAACGTATAAGGTTGAGACTTCAAAAGTCTATAGGCTTGGGTACACCACAAGAATACATGTATGAAAGATAAGATACATCAGGCCATATAAAGTGAGCATAGATATTCCCGTCTAAAGATGATAAAGGGTCATAATCCAGATATAGACCATCCTAAGACTTTATGAATAAACCACCACATACCTATGTGACATCTAGGATGGAATACCTCATCTAAGGATGAGATGAAAATCGGGAATATATGTTGGATAAGAGAACATGATCTTTCTCCCACGAATTCAATGAGACCATGAGTCAAACAAAGGTGATCATATTATGGCCAAGGTACACGGATTACATACAAGAAGAATCTGACTATCCAACATCATGGAGAAAGCTATAAGCTGGTAAATAGAAAGTGAAAGTGGAATGGTTTTAACCATCCAAGTCTTGGCAAAGATCCTCGGACCAGATATATATGTACTGGACGTCCATAAACAAAGAAAGAATGATAGCCAGACAGACCCGAAAGAATGACTAAGTCATACCAGCTTAGCACCACTATATAAATGTCCTAGTAGAGACATAATCAAGTTGCTGTAGAAGTCTATACAAGATAGACCAGTATGTTTGTTGGGGTCAAAAACGGTTATCTCGAAATCAACGGCTAAAAATATTTATCGTGCGCGGACTTTCCATAAAACAAGCGTCAAAAGCAAAGCAAGTCGTACAGCTTGAAAAAACCTATGTTAAAGTCGATTGTTCTTGTTTTACACGATAAACTTTACGAGAAAACCAACTCAGATTTGGTCGTTAAACTTCGATGATACAATCAAGAAGAACCGAGAGACATTAGGTCCGTAGCTGATATGACACGACCATACGAAAGTATACGGAAGAAACGAGAAGTAATCTAAGTTTGGACAGGCCGAACGACAAGGAATCCGCCTTTAAACTTCAAAGAGCCCGTTCTCTCAAACCGTGAGGACCCAGAAAACGATCAAGATATCAAATCGAAGCCCTCGTCGAGACGCACGTGCTGGTCCTGGCCGCCGGCGGCTAGAGCCCGTGCTGGTCCTGACCGCCGGGCGGCTAGCGCCAGTGCTGGTCCTGGCCGCCGGAAAACTTCGAAGAGCCCGTTCTCTCAAACCGTGAGGACTCAGAAACGATCAAGATATCGAATCGAAGCCCTCGTCGAGACGCACGTGCTGGTCCTGTCCGCCGGGCGGCTAACCCCCGTGCTGGCCGTGGCCGCCGTGCTGGCCCTAGGCATTAATCTCGACATGCCTGTTTCAATGTCCAACGCTCATACTAGACGAACTCCGCCGAGGCAGTTCGATCTCTTGTTCAAATCTTTCTAACTGAACTACGTCCGACTTGATCCTCGAAAGGGTACGTAGGCAGCCTTTCTCAAGGTCCAGTCCCAACTCTTAACAAAACCCTTGTTGTACTTAGAGTTCCGCACATAGAAACCCTAGGCATTATTCTCGACATGCCCGTTTCTATGACTAACGCTCGTACTAGACGAACTCCGCCAGGCAGTTCGATCTCTTGTTCAAACAACTCCAACTGAACTACGTCTGACTTGATCCTCGAAAGGGGTACGTAGGCAGCCTTCCTTAAGGTCCAGTCTCAAATCTTAATAAAACCTTTCCGCATTTATTTGATCACTTGTCGTTGGTTGTCGCAGAGAATCCGGACCTTCAGGGAAAGTTAGGTTTACTTAGCTTTCCTCCGATTTACTTAATAAAAATCGACAGTGCGAATTTCGGTTCCCACAGTTTGGCGCTAGAAGGAGGGGGGTCGGATTCTCTTACTCAAAAACCTACGATTGGTAACAACAGCATGGCCACATTACCTGTCCGCAACATCGTGTCATTCGGGGACAGAGCAACGGCTGGTCAAGCCAAACCTCATGACGAACTCCTCGTTATCGGACTAACGATCCAGGACATCGACGTAGCGAGAATATTGGTCGACACCGGATGCTCGACAAATATTATATATAAAAACACTCTCGAGAGGATGGGAATCGACCTAAGCGCGATCACGGACGATCCCAATCCGATAATCGACTCTCAGGAAACATCACAATGACCCTCGGCTCGGTCGATCTCTCGGTCAGAGCCGGGAGCGTCACGAAGATGGTGGAATTTTTGGTAGTCGACGGTCCAGCAACATATAACGCGATCGTCGGGACTCCGTGGTTAAACTCCATGCGAGCAATCCCCTCGACTTTCCATCTGTGCCTCAAATTTCCGACCCTCTTCGGAGTAGAAACAATACAAGGAGATCGTAAAGCGCCGCAAGTCTGCTTGGCCGCTGGGTTAAAACGAAAAAACTCTGAGCCAGAAACTAACCCAAAAAAGCAAGCAACCCACGAACCAGCATCGCAGGACCCTCCGGGCGGGCGGCTAGTCCCGTGCTGGCCGTGGCCGCCGGCGGCTAGCGCCCGTGCTGGCCGTGGCCGCCGGGCGGCTAGCCCCGTGCTGGCCGTAGCCGCCGGCGGCTAGCGCCCGTGCTGGCCGTGGCCGCCGGGCGGCTAGCCCCGTGCTGGCTCGGGTCTTCGGACAACAATCTCCGGTACACAAGTCCCAGGCCCCGGCCGTCAGAAATCTGTACTTCGAGTCTTTCCCAGTCCTCGCAGGACGAATCATTGAGATTCCGCGTACGAGACTCCGGTTCTTACTCCAAACTAAGACTGTCGGAAACACTTCGGAAACTCGTAAGATATCAACGGGAAGGAAGATCTTAAATTCTTCGTACGAAACATCGATGGTTATCTTAAGACACCACTCATCTCAACTCTACGAACGAATGAAGAACTTCCGAAGAAATTGTAGAAAACAACGGAAGTCCTAGAGACGGCCCGAAAGGGACCAAACGTGATCAGACAGTCCGTTTACGATTATCTAAGATAGACACGACGATTTACATTTATCTTTACGTAACAAGATAAATGCTAAATTTCCGGAAGGATAAATGTCAAGTTTCCCGAAGATCAATGTCAAGTTTCCCGATAAGTATGGAGGCCGACGAAAATCAGCGTTTCTAATGCTAAAATTCGATAACATTTTACGGAACACCTTTCGTAAAATAAATCCTCGAAAATATTTCACGAGACACCTTTTGCATGATTAAACTCGACAACATTTTGCAAAATCACTCTCGTAAAATAAAAGGTCAACAACGTTCTAGGAAACGACTTCTTGCTGGGGGTCAAGATCGATCAAGATGAAATCGATACCTGAAAGTCCTCGGAAAAAACAAGTGTTAATCAAGAAACCTTGAGAGACCGAGTATTGATCGAGAAACCTAAAAAACCGAGAAAACGCACAAGTGACACGAGGAGCACGGTCCCGGGCGGCTAGACACAGCGTCCCGCTCTAGGCGCCCCCGGGCGGCTAGACGCAGACTCCTGCTCTAGGCGCCCCAGGAACTGTTCGGCGAACGCGGCAAATCCTCGCAAAACTATTCTGACGATAGTCCAATCCAATACTTTGCACCTTTCGTAAAATAATCCTAGACAATACTTCACGAGACAGCTTCTGCGCGATTAAACTCGACAACATTTTACGAAACAGTTTCCGTAAAATTAACTCGACAACATTTTGTTGAAAAACTCTCGTAAAGTAAAAGCTCGGCAATATTTTACGAAATATCATTCGTAAAGAAAACAATATCATAAGCTTCTTGACCTGACCAGTTCACTCATAGCTTGACGAAATATCAAGCCTCACTCAAGTGACGTCTTGCCAATCATTTTCGCCTGTCCGCCCACCTTAGCCTTCTTCGAGTTTCGCCTACTTCTCCTCCCTTTGCTTCAACGATTCTGCACTATTCCTTCGGGTACATGGTCGATTTAACCAACAGTACGAAGACACGAGGATATGAACTTAGGCGAAGACCTTTGACAATAAAACGTTAGAAGATAAAGAGGAACGGACATGAGGCAATCTCGAGTAATCAATGAGACTAAGGTACGTCCGACTTAGGAAATTTTATCATAGGAAAGGAATGGGAACGTCTTGTAAACTCCCGTAAAATTTAGGGAACTTAGAACCTAGGTGGAAAGTCTAGCAAGCTAAGTCTTAGGCATTTTCTTCCAGTTTTGTTCTATTGTTTCTTGACTGCCTAGGCAGAACACGCAAACCGATCTAATCTCTCGAAAATCCGAGAAACGATCGCCGCGCATCCTTGGCATACTCATTCCGCTTCCGTGAGACTAATGGCTCGACGGTGAGCTACAAAATTAACGAAATAACCTTCGGTAAAACTTCATGAGTAACCCGAAGCAACTTTCGCCAAAAAAAAAAAAAAAAAAAATAAAAAAATAAAAAAACAAAGTCAAAGCGGAAACATTTTCCGTGTAAACCACGGAAACAAGGCTACTTTGACTATCTACGATTTTCTATCTCCATGAAACCGGTCATCCATTACTTTATACGAAGCATCTATCGTATAACTGAAACCTAAAGTGGAAAATCGTTTCAAAAAGCCATCAGCCATAACTAGGAAAAACCCGCTACGCTTGGCATGTCAATCTCGATGAACGATATTCGGCCCTCGGCCAACTACGCCTTTTCATAAAGCCCGAGCATGCACTCGACATCGCCATTAAGGACAATCGTCAACTAAACACGATCTTAACGGTAACACAAAGGGTCATGGACTGGTCCTTTACCAACGACTTCCTTGGATAAACGGCTGAAGTCAGCCTCCATACTTAGCGACCACCGCTCCAACCGTGTAACGGCTAAAAAAGACAATCCATGATTTGTCGTAAAACGTCAAACGGATATTATGCAAGCAGTTTGTCGTATAACCCAAAATCGGAAATCATACGATAACGAAACTCGATCCTAACAACCAAATGGTTAAACGGAAAATCTTAAACTTATCATCAAATCGATTAAGTTCTATACGCCCCATAAAACGCGGCACGAAAAGAAACGCTCGTAGCAAAGCTCCTAGAGCTATACGAGTCATTCTTACAAAAACAAATCTCAGAAGGCCAACACTTCACGAAACATAGTGAAGTTAGACGCTTCCCCCCCTGGTAAAATTTACGCGACCCTTCGGTCCTAAATCCTCAACACAATTCGCCAACTACTAAAGGGCTGCGACAACGGATCCAGTATCCATAAAACGATTATCACATCCAGACACATGTCTCTCATCGCTTACACCTAAAATCGCTCGCTAAAAAGTAGCATACGGACCAAGCGACAAAATCACAATCCGAAGTGACTACTCGGATTCTATCCTTAACACTTGACGAAAGTATAAATCAAATCATAAGCGAAAGCCCATAATCCTCTTATGGCATGAGAAAAATAAAATCGCAGCACTGCGAGACGTCGCTTCGTGCTCGGATAAACATTTTTCGATAACAAATTCATACGCCTTCAAAACGGCATCATTTCGTTGTTGCTGATCACAACAAACGAACTCTAACTTCCTAAACAGACAAGCCACCTAAGGGTAGGCTCTTTTACATCCGACAAGGATCCCATAGCGCGCTATACAAAAAATCCAAATTTGGTTCAGCACTTCGTAAAGGAAGTATCTCGATTCGTGCCCAGACAAATAATATAAGCCGATACCACTTCGCGGATTTTAAAACGGTACGAATCAGGTTAAAATCACAAACAGGCAAAAACGAAAGCCGATTTGTCATCGCATAGCCTCAGTCTGAGAGTAAACCTAGGTCTTGCCCTAAACCCAGCCTTGCTGGTATCTTAACATCTCATAGGCATAGCGTCAACGACGCGAGATCCCAAAACTTGTCTCTTCACTTAAGTCTGTACGTTTCCACGAATTTTCGCGTAAATCGTAAACCGCAGGAAAATCTCGCTTTGTACAAACGACGGATACGGTGATCATCAGGGAGGCAGGAATGAGACGACAACTCACACCCTGTCCCTCTAACTTCGATAGACAGAAGTTCTAAAAACGCAATATTAATATTTTATAAGGATTGAGCCGCAGAGTTCAACAGGTGCCCTGAAAAAGGTCGGGATTCGAAGCCACCAACGGCCAGTCCCACAAATGTACATCATGACCTCTTTTCGGCCGAGACGCAATCAAATAAAAATCTCTAAAGGGATTGATAAACCAAGACGCTCCCCGGAGCGTTATCTTCATCCTCGAAACTCACCCAAAGTAGGAACGGTCTCACCGTCGCCTCCATTGGTCGCACCACCGCTGCATGTCTTATATGCGCCGGCTTCGCAATCCTTGACTGCGTGGTCCTGGTCCTCCGAACCCTCCGAATCCAGGACAAGGGTGCACACGGAGTTCAGACCAGCGAGAATCGAGTCGAAGTTGAGCAACGAACTCACGGTCTTCCCGACATCACGTTCGAGATCGCCAATCAAAGTGATGCGGATTTCCGCAATGAAATACTATTAGCCAAAAATTTCGATTTTCAACTCATAATCTTCCGCCCGCAAGATCGTCTCCGCGTCTTACAGGCTGGGGGGCTAACTGTTGGGGTCAAAAACGGTTATCTCGAAATCAACGGCTAAAAATATTTATCGTGCGCGGACTTTCCATAAAACAAGCGTCAAAAGCAAAGCAAGTCGTACAGCTTGAAAAAAACCTATGTTAAAGTCGATTGTTCTTGTTTTACACGATAAACTTTACGAGAAAACCAACTCAGATTTGGTCGTTAAACTTCGATGATACAATCAAGAAGAACCGAGAGACATTAGGTCCGTAGCTGATATGACACGACCATACGAAAGTATACGGAAGAAACGAGAAGTAATCTAAGTTTGGACAGGCCGAACGACAAGGAATCCGCCTTTAAACTTCAAAGAGCCCGTTCTCTCAAAACGTGAGGACTCAGAAAACGATCAAGATATCGAATCGAAGCCCTCGTCGAGACGCACGTGCTGGTCCTGTCCGCCGGGCGGCTAACCCCCGTGCTGGCCGTGGCCGACGGCGGCTAGCACCCGTGCTGGCCGTGGCCGCCGGGCGGCTAGCCCCGTGCTGGCCCTGGCCGCCGGCGGCTAGCGCCCGTGCTGGCCGTGGCCGCCGGGCGGCTAGCCCCGTGCTGGCCGTGGCCGCCGGGCGGCTAGTCCCGTGCTGGCCGTGGCCGCCGGCGGCTAGCGCCCGTGCTGGCCGTGGCCGCCGGGCGGCTAGCCCCGTGCTGGCCGTGGCCGCCGGCGGCTAGCGCCCGTGCTGGCCGTGGCCGCCGGGCGGCTAGCCCCGTGCTGGCTCGGGTCTTCGGACAACAATCTTCGGTACACGAATCCCAGTCCCCGGCAATCAGAAGTCTGTACTTCGAGTCTTTCCCAAGTCCTCGCAGGACGAATCATCGAGATTCCGCGTACGAAACTCCGGTTCTTACTCCAATCTAAGACCGTCGGAAACATTTCGGAAACTCGTAAGATATCGACGGGAAGGAAGATCTTAGATTCTTCGTAAGAAACAGCGATGGTCATCTTAAGACACCACTCGTCTCAACTCTACGAACGAACGAAGAACTTCCAAAGAAATCGTAGAAAACAACAGAAGTCCTAGAGACGGCCCGAAAGGGACCAAACGCGATCGGACAGTCTGTCTACGATTAACTGAGATAGATACGACGATTTACGTTTATCTTTACGTAACAAGATGAATGCTAAATCGACGGAAGGATAAATGTCAAGTTTCCCGAAGATAAATGTCAAGTTTCCCGATAAACGTGGAGGCCGACGAGAAAGGAAAGAAGCCCGCCTTGCGGCCCAGAAGGAGAATAGACCGTCATAAGAAGGAGTATATAAAGGAGCTTTGGGAGAGGAAGAAGGGGGGGCAAAAAATCATGAAGAGAGAGAACAAATCCGAAAATTAGGGCATATCCGAGATTTAGACTTAGAGAATTCCTGCTAGCTTAGAGAATGTAGGACTTAGGTGGCCAGACTAGCAAGGCAGGACCTAGAACGTCCGGCCGCCCCTGTCCTACTTCCGTCACGTTAGCATATCTCTACTCCTCTCGGAAAGATCCAACGTTTAAGCTTTACTTAGAGTTCCGCACATAGAAACCCTAGGCATTAATCTCGACATGCCTGTTTCAATGTCCAACGCTCATACTAGATGAACTCCGCCGAGGCAGTTCGATCTCTTGTTCAAATCTTTCTAACTGAACTACGTCCGACTTGATCCTCGAAAGGGGTACGTAGGCAGCCTTTCTCAAGGTCCAGTCCCAACTCTTAACAAAACCCTTGTTGTACTTAGAGTTCCGCACATAGAAACCCTAGGCATTATTCTCGACATGCCCGTTTCTATGACTAACGCTCGTACTAGACGAACTCCGCCAGGCAGTTCGATCTCTTGTTCAAACAACTCCAACTGAACTACGTCCGACTTGATCCTCGAAAGGGGTACGTAGGCAGCCTTCCTTAAGGTCCAGTCTCAAATCTTAATAAAACCTTTCCGCATTTATTTGATCACTTGTCGTTGGTTGTCGCAGAGAATCCGGACCTTCAGGGAAAGTTAGGTTTACTTAGCTTTCCTCCGATTTACTTAATAAAAATCGACAGTGCGAATTTCGGTTCCCACAATGTTCCATATACAAGGAACCTCAGATAGAAAGAGATAAGGTGCTCATAATGATAGATCCGGGTTCATGAAAGAGAAACCATACTAGACAATGAGATAAGACCGGCCAGTCCTAAGGTACATATATCATACAATGTAGCCTTGCAAACTACAAGTATTCAATGATCCTGATAATAATAAAATCTCAATCGATTGTATCATGTCTAGAATGCGATAGAACGCGATGGAACATTATATAAGGTGTCGACACACTCATAAGTGATAAAGAGAAAGCACTTGAGCATAAGAGATATGCAAGGATCACTAACCCACATAAGAGTACTCATCATAGAGAAATGAATGGGACGTGGAGTTATAGTAAAGAATGTATATGATGGGCGTATTGGCCAAATACATAAGATAGACGCAATCTAACCAGTGAATAGATGAGTCTTGTGAGGAAAAGAAAATCGTGAGCTGTAGAACATGAAAGTACAGACAAGTGGTCGTACATGTTGCTACATAAAGCATTCAAAAGGAATGGCTTGATCACACAAGGATACTCACAGGGACTAAGGAACAAGGAAATGAATTCCTAGGTGGTGAATGCTACTACCCAATATCGAAATTAATAAAGATTTGGACATCTAAGGAAGATGTAGTAGACATTGGATATATCACTGGATATAAAGGTAACATAAGATACCTTGAGAAATGAGAAAGAAGTTCTCACAGAACAACATCGTTCCTGCGTTGTTCATGGACTGAAATGCTGTTGCATGCGTGTATGTACACACGATATGATAAGACTAAGTGATTCTTAGTAGAAAGTTCTATAAGAACGTTTCAGATCAGTCCATATAGTAGTCAATATATTCTTTGTGTTTATACTTAAAGAAATGATGATTAAGATGATTGATTCTTGGAAAGGCTATGAAGAGACTACGATGATCTATAGTAGAGATCATTAGCCGTATATGAATGTTGGGATCTATGATCCAACGTACCAAGAATAGATTGATCAAATGGTCTGAGAATCCATCAGATTCACGACCAAAGGGAACCATACCGACTAGGATCATGTCTGACCTAGTTCGACCTTAATCATCATTGGTCCCGACCAATCCATCCCGTCCAGCTTGTTCCGACCAGTTCCTCTAGGTCTTAAATCCGACCTAAACCATCCAAGTGAGAGGAACGTCCTATTGACCAAAAAGTGGTTTAGTTTTGATTAAACTTCAAACTGTAACACAATAGCCACTTCATGAACAGACCGTGGACATATACTAAAAGTTCATAAAGAGTTTTGGTCAAAGGATATGAATAAGATATATAGTGGACAAGAACATAATCCGGATGGATTATGGATGATGTCATGATCCGTACAGATCATGGACATACAAAGACATTCATGGTCGAATTTATCTAAGAGAGATAAACGATATGATCCGAATGGATCATGAATATCATGAAAGCATTTTGCTGATGCAGGTTACCAGTCCGATCCACACAGTGCTAAGTCCCAAACCGGCTATGTTTTCACATATGGAGGCACGACCATTTCATGGAGATCAGTCAAGCAGACTATATCAGCCACATCATCCAATCACTCGGAGATATTGGCGATCCATGAAGCAAGCAGAGAGTGTGTCTGGTTGAGACTCATGACACACCATATTCGGACAGCATGTGGAATCACGGATGGTAAAGATGAGCCGGCCGTTCTTTAAAAGACAACGCGGCCTGCATAGCTCAGCTCAAAGATGGTTACATCAAGTGTGACAAGACTAAGCATGTTCTCCCCAAGTTTTTCCTCACCCACGATCTTCAGAAAGAAGGAGAGGTCAAGGTACTCCAAGTCAGATCCAGCGAGAACTCAGCTGACCTCTTCACTAAGGCATTACCAACATGCACGCTCAGGAAGCTTATGCAGCAGATTGGTATGCGATCACTGAGAGACCTTCAGTGATGTTCACTTCAGGGGGAGTAATGCGGCTATACTCTTTTTCCTATCCATGGGTTCCCTTTTACCACATTGGGTTTTGGGTTTACCATGGAAATGTTTTAACGAGGCAGTATTCCAAACGCATTACAAACTCTAGATGGTTATGGCATTCAGGGAGAGTGTTGTAAACCAGATGGTTTATGGACTGCTCATAACCAGATGGTCGAGGTTACACTTAACCGAGATTGTATTAAACCGAGATTGTATTAAACCAATCATATGTTAATGAATTGGGTCTTTGGTTTATTTATTTAATATGTGCCGACTTCTCTTAAGTGTTTTAAAAGAGTTCCACATTGCTTACGAGATTGTAAAAGTTGGCCACCTCCATGTATATAAGGAGACCACTTCTTTGATATTGAATATACAACAATTCATTCATCTCTAAGCCATACGGCTCTCTGTCTCTCTCTCTTTAGTTCGATCTGTTCTAAGATAAGAACACTAGGATTAGAACAAAAAACAAATTATAAACCATTCATATGAACATAAAAATAGTTTATATTTATGATGTTTTGTGTTTAAAGTTTATTTATATTTTAATTATGTATTATATTTACGAATATTACTTTTAAATTTATATAATAAAAATATATTAAACCAGATTGTTGAACCAGGTTTTATGCGGTCAAACCATATTGAACCGTGACCAAAAAAATTTCTGTTTCACCTTTCGATCCGGTTTTAAAAACACTGCTTGGCATATAGAAACTATTTTTATGCAGGTATAAATATTTATTAAGTAATGGTATTCCGACGCTGCGCACTGAGTTCGTATATTTTATTTTCCAGTGAATTCACTGATCTGTTGAGTAAAAAATAAATAAATAGCTGATATTTACATTACAGTAAATATAGTTGAATTTGAAACATAAAGTAAACTTGATGTTCTGAAAGGAAAAACATATAAATGCACTACCTTGGTTGAATGAAGATTATAAATTTGTTGATGCTCGTAAAGTAGTAACAATCTAAAGTAGTAACAATCATAATATTATTCTTGTTTTTGACAATCGGAGCATGTTTTGTAAATGTTCTGGATGTGGCAATATGTAGGCTTCATTGTAGATATATTGGTTAAATATGTCTTGGTTAATGTTTTTTGCCTGAAATATTTTCAGATTAGGTTCTGTAAAGGTTTTCTCTCTCGTTTTAAGTAATGATGCTAACACAATTAGCAAATAAATAAAAGAATAATCTTATAGATGTTTTTATATCATAAAATAAATGTTTAATTTCTTTGTAATACTAGCATGTGATACATTTGTTTGTAAATATTATATTTATTTCACTATTAAAAACATTCGTAATAAAATAGAAATTATTTTTACGTTCTTTCATTGTTTGTTCTACTTTGATATTTTGTTCCAGCGTATGGGAACGTTTTCAATTTTTTAATTTCTTCGAAAGTTGACGTTTTCAATTTTAAATAGTCACAAATAATCTAAAATCTGAGGTGGTCATTCGTCAAGTCATTATATCAGCCCTTTACTTTACTGTATCAAAGACGTTTTTATTATGGGATTTCATTTCGGTCTTGAGTAAAATGGGTTTTTTCGCATATGTGGATAGAATGGAATGCGATGTCTAACAGTGAAATATCATATTCTCTTCAATAGTCAACCCAGAGGAAATATAATTTCACACAGGAGACTGCGACAAAAAGATCTTTCGTCTCTTTTCATTTTTATTTTTGCACAGAAACGCTTGTTAATTTTCTTAATCACGCAAAAAATCAGTGTAAGATAACGGGAATGCACGTCTCGCGCGCTAGCCCCCGATATCACACCTTCTCTTTATTGATGATAACCTGTTCTTCTATAAGGTGAAACCCCGTGAATACAATGAAGTAATGAAAGTTCTTAAAAAATATGAGAAAACTCTTGGACAGTGTATTAACTTCAAAAATCTTCCTTGCTCTTTGGTAATAAGATACCTGGAATGGTGAAAGAGAATATCAAAAGCTCAACGGGGATTACAAATGAGGGAAAGATGAGGATGTATCTTGGTATTCATAAGGATATTAGTGGTTCTAAAACAAGGTTGTTTGCTTTCTTGAAAGATTGACAACGGAATCGCGTAAATTGCTGGACGGAATGGTGGCTAACAAAGGGAGGAAAGGAAGTACTCATAAAGTCTATTCTACTGGCTCTACCTACATATGTGGTGTCAACTTTCCTATTAGCATTAGAGATATGTGAAAACTTAAGTAGTGTCATTGCACTGTTCTCATGGAGCTCGAACCTTCCTAAAAGAGGTATACACAGGGTAAAATGGGAAAATGTTTGTAAACCAAGAGAGGAGGGAGGAATTAGATTCAAGATGATCCATGAGTTCAATCTTGTCTTACTAGGTAAACAGTTGTGGTGCTTGGTACAATACCCAGATTCTCTAGTAGCAAGAGTATTAAAGGGAAAATACTTCAGATGTAGCACGTCTTTGCGGCTAAACACGGCAGATAGGCCCTCATATGGATGGACAAGTATAATGGCAGCGAAGCCACTAATGCTATTGGGGATCAGACAAAAGGTACATTCCGGAAAGGAGATTAGAGCTTGGGAAGACCATTGGATACCGAAAACTCCAGCAAGGCCAGCTAGATTAATAGCGCCAGTGATCCATCCAATGATGTCAGTTCGCGACTTTATGATAGGGGATCCAAAGACATGGGACTCTGAGATGCTTGAGAATTATGTAAACCTGGAAGATATCCCTCTGATTCAATCTTTGGCCATAAGCCAAGGATATCAGCGAGATAAATATTGCTGAAGCTTTACGAAAAGTGGGATGTATACAGTTAAATCATGGTATTGGGTCGTCACAAACATCCTCAACAGAGAAACGGTGGTCACCCAGGGAGAACCAAGCATCACAAAACTCCAAGCCTTTGCTTGGAAGATAAAGGCACCACCAAAGCTGAAACACTTTATCTGGCAAACAATCTCTGGACAACTAGCTGTGACGAGCAACCTGGGACATCGTCATATGCGATGTTATAACTATTGCCCTATATGTGGAGCATATAACGAAAATATAAATCATGCCATCTTTGAGTGCCCTCATGCACTACAGACATGGGCACATGCGGCAACTCCAACTCCACCAGCAATTTTTCCCAGCGCAAGTCATTTCACGAACATAGACTATTTTTTTTGGAGGAAAAACGACATTGAAGACCCTGAGCTGGATAGAGACCGATATCCCTGGATTATGTGGTATATTTGGAAAGTGAGGAATGATAAACTATTCAGAGGAATATACAAGGATCCTTTGGAAACTGTACGACATGCTGAATTAGAATGCCATGCTTGGTTCGAAGCAAACAAAAAACAAGAAGAACATACTGCCACTGTAATCCCGGAACAAATAACAAATTCGGAGATATGCTTGATATATGGTTCATGGACTCATGACATACCTTACAGTGGGTATGGATGGACATGGAAAACCTCAGGAGGAACAACTCAGCTATTTCAGTGTGTATAGTTTATAAATTTCTCCATTCTCATAAAATGAACTTAGTACCTGGATATTCACTGACTATTTGCGACCAAGCAGTGGAGTTCGTGAGGAAGATGCTTTGAACGCTTGTTATAACTCTGTCAGAACTGGAGCTTGGTTGCTGGCCGGTGGAGGTGCCTTTTTCTTGACCATTGCATGAAGTTGCTTCGTGAATGTTGTAGATGTTATCTTAATAATCCTTATATAGACGGATGCATCTATTGCGCCAGGGACCGGTCATGTTTTTTAATATGCAGGTTTAATGTGTCTGTTTGTTTTCCGTATCAGTTAAGCAGCATAAGTGTTTTCACTGATATAGAACAACATTCAGATGTACATCTGACGAAACGGCTTACGCATTGAGCATACTGATCTGCGGCGGCCTTAAAGAAGGGGTCACTAAGCTGTAAAAGCATAGCTTTAATCTCATCAAGAGTAGAGAGTGTCCTTGATACACAGAACTTAAAAACGGTTGCAGCGTCAACATATTCATGCACCTGTAAGCCACTAACAAAAACACATTATATATCAATTAACCAAAATGGTTCCACAAGATGAGGGGTTCATATCTCACAGACCCGTGGGGAATAAGTTCGCAGCAGCTTCCACAAATCAGTCACTTGGAGCTCTTTCATCAGCCGTGAAAAGATGTGTTCCCTCAGTGTTTCTAAATCTTGCCTTACTTTCACCAAAATGTTCACTTGTTGTCTCTACCAAGTCTGCCACATAAAACATCATAACCCAAATACAGATCATATGTTTAAGTCACTGAAAATGAAAACCAAATCAGAAGTTTGATTTACCAGAGAACCTGAACGATCACTTTTGAACTGTTCATAGTGGTATCAAGACTTGTCTTCACCACTTTCTACGTTAGACATTATATGTAGAGAAAATATTTGAGATTAACTAAACAAAGATTAGAAAAAACCCATTGTCAGCAGAAAAATCGAAGCTTCAATTTTTCAAGATCATTCCTTTAGTCTTCTACCCATAAATCTCAGCCTATGTGAATCAATCCCTAGACGCAAGGTTTAATCTTTCTAACAGCAAACAAAAAAACCTACAAAATTGAGCTTTTCACGGGAAATAAGGAAAAACACTTACGAAGTTGTTGAGGTATGTAGCGCATTTAGAAAAAAACATCTTATCATAAGGATTCAGTACTCATCATTAGGCCTGGACATTTTAACTTGGACCCGAAGACCCGACCTGGAACCGACCCAAAATACCCGAATCTGGAACCGACCCGAAAGTTTATAAGTAACTGTTGGGTCCAAAATTGTTTTACCCGAATAGATTCAGACCCGAAAAGAACCGACCCGAACCCGACCCGAAGACCCGAACGCCCATACCTACTCATCATCCTAGCTTCTTGACCACCTTTCTTCAGTTTCCGAGCTTTCCAAAAAGGGAGCAGCCGTGTGACTATGTCGCCATTACAACGATTCAATGCCGATAGCGTTAGTTGGGAGGATAGTTGGCAGGCGGTCATGGTTTGGATAGTTTTTTGGCCATTTGTGGAGAGGAGAGGCGCATTGCTTCTTTGAGATTCATGGTGAAGGAGATGCCTATTTATAGGTGAATGAGTGTGAAGAAGCTGAAAAACGCGGTGAGGGGGAATAAATGAACGTGGTGGGAATGAGTTTACTGAGAATGAATGTGAACGATAATGGTGAACTCTTAATGTTACAAAGAGTTTTTTTTTCAAGAGAAATCACAGAACAGGGAAGTCGAGAGGACAATGTGCAGGGAAAGGGTTTTAGGGGTTGGGCCTAAATGAACTTCTTGCAAGCCCATGTTTTGTCATACTGCTTACTACGGGTGGGTGTTCGGATACCCGTTCGGATTCGGAACGGGTATTTTGGATTTTCAGGTATTTTGGTATAGGGGTCTAGAACTCGTTTGGAATTTCTATACTTCGGGTCGGGTTCGGTTATTAAGATTTTGAAAAAAAAAATTCATTATTCAAATATTTTTGTATTTTAAAATATACGTTTAACTTAATTGGTTTTTATTTTCTAATAGATTAAATGATTAATAGATTTTGAGATAAAATTTAAAACTAAAACGACACAAATTTGGTTATTGTTATGAAATTTTGGATACAATTTTTTGCTAACGTATGAAACAAGAAACTTGACATGTTTTCAAGTGATTAGCAATTCATAATTATATGTATATATTTTCTAATCTTAAACTATATATATTATCAATATAAATATTTTGAATAAAATGAGAGAACTAAACTAGAAATATAAAGTAAACTAGACATATAAGGTTAAATATGCATATGTTCAGTTATCTTCGGATATTCATTCGGGTTCAGATATTATCCGTTCGGGTTCGGATATCCAATTGCTTCTAATTCAATATCCATTCAGTATTTTGCTACTTCGGTTCAGATTTCGGTTTGGAACTTTTAGGTCGGGTTCGGATGCCACTTCGGATATCGGGTAAAATGCTTAGAGTTGTTTAAAATGCCACAGATACGCAGGAAGGAAAGGTGGCTGAGGCGGCGAAAAATCCCCCTATGTCCTTGCTGTCGTGGACGATTGTGGAGAGAGAGCACAAGTCTCCTCTATTATCAAAGTTCTTGTAACTTATCTTAGTTCATTTCAATGGTTATTGAGTTAGCTGTTTCTTTTACTCTTCCTGTTTTGTATTTTTCTAGACACTGATAATCGATAACAAATTTCATTTCTAATGAAACTTTAATATGGTCGTAAATCATGTATGGATTTATATTTTGAATTGGAGTTCACAACTTTTTTTCTTACTCGCATAGGCCGCCAGTTTCCATGATATAAATCATGTTTATGTAGTTTTGTATAGACAAAATTATTTTAAGTATCTAAACATAAGAAACTATATTTGTGTTTTTGGTTGCTTTCATTCATCTGATCTCGCGTGGATGCTTGTTAAAAAGAAAAATACTTTTAACTCCGAAAAGTTTTGTTATAAGTGTTGTTCTGAAACCTAAGATAGTTATCTAGCAGTTCAAAACAAAAATATGATTATCTAGAATGTATGAAAATGTCACTTTCTGTTTTGTATATGTATCAAGATGTATAGTACATTTCAGAATATTCATGATAAAAAATTGGGAAATTTGGAGTCATGTCCATAGTAGAAAAAAAATTAAAAGAATACACATATCAACAACATGGCTACAATATTCTGTATATTTTATATAATATTACATTTCTTACCCTTAAGTATACTTGCATGCTCAGCCATTTGATCTTCTTCTTTCTTTTTGTTTTCTTTAGCTATTTTTTTCTTTGATTTTTTTGTTCTTTTTCCTCTCCCAATCTTATTTGATATATATCCTTTAGATCAAATATAATTCAACTCAATGATAATTTAAATAAAAATGTACATATTTTTTAACATATGCCACAACTTAAATTTTTTCATATAGATTTTTCTAAAAATGTTGGACGAAAGTTATACTATACTATATTTGACTCATATTAAAGTAGAATAGTATATCATTACTTTGAACATATATATAAAACAATGATTTACTAATATATTTGGAATACTAATCTATTTATCAAAATAGTATAGTTCCTCCTATGTTCCTACCCCCTTCTTTCTCATTCTCCTTCTCCTCCTCCTTCGCCCCTCTCCCTCGCCCTCCCCTCTTCGTCCTCCTTCTCCTTTTTAACTAATATAGAACATATTAGATTTTCTATACTATTTACATAATAAACATAGTACAGTATAATACGTTTTGCATGATGTATGAAATATACGTGCACGCACTCTAGGGAGAATAAAGTCAAGCCTGTGTGTAGGGTTTAGGATTTAGAGTTTGGGTTTAGGGTTTAGGTAACTCCGTTAGGGTCTACGGTTTGGGTTAAAAGTTTGGATTTAGGGTTTAGGGTTTGGGTTTAGGATCTACGGTTTGGATTTAGGGTTTAGAATTCTGGTTTAGGGTTTGGGTTTAGGGTCTACGGTTTGGGTTAAAAGTTTAGACCTTCAAGGTTAGGGTTTAGATAACTCCGTTATGGACGATGGTTTGGTTTTACAATTTGGGTTTAGGGTTTGGGTTAAGAGTTTACGGTTTGGGTTTAGGGTTTTGGAGTTTGGATTTAGTGAGGTTTAGGGTTTAGGTAGCTCTATTTGGGTCTATGGTTTGGGTTAAAAATTTGTGTTTAGGGATTAGAGTTTGGATTTAAGGTTTAGGTAGCTCTATTATGGTTTACGGTTTGTGTTTAGAATTTGGGTTTGGGATTTGGATTTAGGATATACGGTAGGATTTAAGGGAAGGCAAGTCCTCTCATGCCCCTATATCTCATTCCTTAGTCTCTATTAGACCGTTTTTTTAATTTTATATGTCAAACGAAAAATCATAAAATTAAATTGGAAATGTGAATATTTTTTATTTGATTTATAGAATTTGATAAAAATATTTCAAAAAAAAAAAAACTGTTTTTCATATTTTCATGAAAATCATCAAAATATGGTTAAAAACGACTTTAAAATATTTTTTCCAAATTTGAAAGGTATAGAAGTTAAATACTTGCCCATGGGTTCACTAATCCATTTGGGGGGGGGGTTAGGGTTTAGTTTTGAAGAGGGGGGAAGATTTGATTTGGGATTTTGGGTTTTGATCAAAAATAGAATTATGAAAAAGGGGCATAGAAGATTAAGAGAGCCCATAGGAGATTTTCTGTAGAGAAATAGGGGTATGGGAAAAGTTGACTCAAGGGTTTACTGTTTAGGTTTAGAGTTTAGAATTTGGGTTTAGACACTATGGACATAAATATAAATGAAAATCTTATATGTTTGTGTCAAGTATTCCATACTATATCATAATCCCGTATATTATAGTCACATAATTGATGAAACTGAACCTTGTAACTAAATTAGTCCTTTGTATGACTATACTATATGATATGTAGTATAGTAGCATAGTTTTAGCATTGGAGTACCAATATCACACGCACGCGCCGTAAAGTAGAGTTTGGTCATGTTTGTATACAAATTGTCCCATATGTTGCTTTTTACTGTAGCAGAGCTATATCTTTCATTTTTTTCTCTGCTATGAATATATGGCAAAATCACCCTAAAAAATTCCAATGTATTTTTTTTTTGTGTTTCCGTTGCCAAATTCTTTAAGGTTTGTACTTCACTAGATACAAACTGACAAAATCTTTTAGTAAAATAGTTTTTATTGCATAAAGGGTAAAACATGAAAACCTCAGCCTGGAGATATGTTGATTTCGCCATGGCAGGAAACATTTTGTTTAAGAAACCTCTTGTGACGTAGCCGTATCTAAAGATAAGTCAGAGTTTTTTAATTCCATGCTAATTTAGGATGGAGTCGACCCTAGTCGCAGCAAGGAAATATATTAGGGCTGTTTTGTCAGGGAGAGTAGCAGACGCGAGGCCAGACTGGCACGAATGGCCGTCGACTTACTAAGAGGATGTCAAAGTTTTCTTATTCAGAATCTTTGTTGGAAAAGAGAACAAGGGTTTTATGAGTTATATAGAATTGGTAAGAGGTATCCCAAAAAAATTACTATGTGGATATATCTAAGATTATTTCTAATAAGTTACAGTAAGGTTCATTGCTGCTCTAGGTTGGTATGTGTTTTTATCACAGTATGTGAAATCAAATTGAACCTAACTCAATAATTTAAATCCGATCAGGTTTAGTTTTGAGTTGTTTACATCATGGGCCACATTCTGAGTTTATCTTACATTCAGAGGCACATTCAGCAATTGAGACACCTTCCTTTGACACTTGCTATTTGTTCGGACAATAATGCTCTTGATGAGAATTTGTTTGCTATTAGTTCAACCCTGTTTTCTATTGTTTTATCTTAAACTAGGGTAAACCCGCCCTACGGGCAGGCGGGCGAGTAAATAAATTAATATTATAATTTTATAAAATGTTTTATTTATTTTTAACTAAAAGTAGTATTAAGATTAACTAAAATTTACAACAATTTTACTATTTATAATAAATTATATACTTATCTAATTATTATAAAATTATATACAGTAAGTTACATAGATTTTTTTTAAACAACGGTGGATTGGAATAAGGAGAGTGTGAAGCTACTTCTCTCTTATTTATATATTGTTTCAAGAAACGATTTTTTTTCTTGTTTATACATTTTTCTTAAAACTAAGAATTTTCATAACATAAAGAAATAACTTATTCAATACAACTTAAAATACTTTAAGATAAATAAATAGATTATATGAAACTATTGTTACTATTTATACATACATACATATATATATATATGTTTTTTAGAATTTTATATGTATTATTATATATGAAAACGAAGTTAACTATGTTATTAAAATTATTGATTAGAAATATTTTTTGGCAAAAAAAAAATTGAATAGAACTTTTGAAACCAAATATGTCCGACTAACATATAAAATATAATCCTTACAATAATTATATTATAGGCATAAATAATTTCATTTTATTATATAGTTATAAATTTTAAATAAAAATATATATATACACATATTAAATTATTTAAGCTCATATTATAATTACTCAGCATTCGTGTATATGTGAACAACGAAGATATTCGTAACTGAATTTATATCTACTTATAAAATAAATTCTTGTTCAAAAATATAAAAAATTTAAATTTATTAAATTTATTAAGAAATTTTCAGTTGAAAATATTAAAGTATATCATTTGAACTATTTAATAAGCAGTTTTAAATTTAAAATATTAAATAATAATAAATTAATGTGATGTATCATAATAAAAACATCTTTTACAAGTAGGACACTTGGCCACCCATTCAGCTATATCAGCTTTCATCCTGATCGAGTGGTAATACCTCTTGATGTCTTTATACTTCTTGTTCAGTCCTGGGTGCACTAAGAACTTGGACTTATGAGCTTGTCTCATAATCTATTTCTTTAGTTCCCGGACACTAGGAACACTGATTCTCACATGTACCAAAATGGTACCATTGCTGGCAATCTGGTACTTAGTCTTGTGCTTGTTGAATTCTGGTAAGGAGATCAGCCTGGTTCACAGCCTCCAAATCCTAAAGCTCATTTTCACTGGCCAAAGTGTTTAGATTCAGTGACCGGACCATCCCTTCCAAGATATCTGCTTCCTTCTCAGCTGATACTTCAGCCCCACGCATGCTTAATGCATCAGCCCCTAGATTGGTCTTGCTTGGGTGATAGACAATGTCCAAATCATAGTCGGCCACAAACTCCATCCAACGCCTTTGTCTTAAGTTCAACTCAGGTTGAGTGAATATGTACTTCAGATTCTTGTGGTCGGTGAGAATCTGAACTTTGGCACCATACAAGTAAGATCTCCATATCTTCAAGGTAAATACCACTGCGGCCATCTCCAGGTCGTGTGTTGGGTAGTTACCCTCATGTTTCCTTAATTGCCTTGAGGCATAAGCTATGACCTTTCCATGTTGTGTGAGCACACAGCCTAATCCAGTAATGAATGCATCTGTGTACACCACATATGGTTGGTGGCCTCAGGTAACACTAGAACAGGTGCACTGGTCAGCATGTTCTTCAAGGCCACAAAGCAGTTTTCACAAGCTTCAGACCACTTGAACTTTACATCTTTTCCAGTAATCTGTGTCATAGGTTGTGCCACACTTGCAAACCCCTTGACATACTTTCTGTAGTAGCCGGCCAGACCCAAGAAACTTCTAACTTCAGTTGCATTCTTTGGTCTCGGCAACTCTTGTATACATTTGATCTTTTCTTGATCAACTGAGACTCCTTCCTCAGACACTACATGTCCTAGGAAGCCAATGCTCTTCTGCCAGAAGCTACATTTGCTTAACTTGGCAAACAGCTGCTGCTCTCTTAGCCGTCCCAACACCAATCTGAGATGCTTCTCATGGTCCTCTCGAGTCTTAGAGTATACCAGTATGTCATCAATGAAGATAATTACAAATTCATCTAAGAAATCTCGAAAGACTCCATTCAACATCTTCATAAAGGCTGCTGGTGCATTGGTCAATCCGAATGGCATGACCACAAACTCATAGTGACCATACCTGGTCCGGAAGGCTGTCTTCTTTACATCATCTGATGCAATAGGGATTTGATGATAGCCTGAAGCCAAATCAATTTTAGAAAACCACTTGGCTCCCCTCAACTGATCAAGCAACTCATCAATCCTAGGCAAATGGTACTTATTCTTTATAGTAACCCTGTTCAGCCCTCTGTAGTCTATGCACAACCTGAAGCTACCATCCTTCTTTTTAACAAAGAGGACTGGTGCTCACCAGGGTGATACACTTGGGCGTATAAATGGTTTATACGCCCAAGTGTATCACCCTGGTGAGCACCAGTCCTCTTTGTTAAAAAGAAGGATGGTAGCTTCAGGTTGTGCATAGACTACACCATTTATCCACTTGGGCGTATAAACCACCAGGGTGATACACTTGAGTGATGACCCACCGGCTTCACTCACCAAGCCAAGATCATTCCTTGTTCCCATTTGGAACATACCCTTTCTGATAATATTTGGACTCACAAAGCTATGTGTAGCTCAAGTGTCGAAAAGTACATGTGTTTCCACACCACCAATACATAAGGTCCCTACATAAGATCTCATCTAAGTATCTAGTCCACCCTAGATTCCTTACATGCAGTTCTACTGAATTTAAAAAGAATAAGATTAGAATTTACCAGTGATCGCCTTGAAGGGTCCGGACTCTTCCACATCCCTAGAAAGCTCATAGACTCGAGGTGCTGAGGTTTGGCCTTGCTTGTGGTCTGGTCGGTTGCTCTCAACTCAGCCCCTTCCTTGTCCAGATTGCAACTGAGGACAGTCCACACGGAAATGCCCCCTCTTGCCACACTGATGACAAGTCCTGGCCTCACTGGTCGAGCCTTGCCCACGGTTCCTATCGGGTCCATGACAATCTAGAGCTGAGTGATCCATCTTACCACAACGGGTACATGCTCCTATAGCCTTCCAGTACTCGCCTCCATGGTGTTTTCCACATTTAGGACACTCAGGCCTACCACTTGAGGTTTTACCCCCTTCGGCCGCATCCCTCTTTCTCTTCCGATCACCACTCTGACCAGAAGACACCACCACACTCTTAAACCTTTGCTTGTTCTCCTCAGCAAGATTGGTCTCCAGCATTGCCATTCTCTCAACCAGATCAGATGAAGGTACAGACCGAGCAGTAGGTCTTGAGTTCAACCCTAAGGCCTCTTATGAACCTCCGGATCTGAACTGCCTCGTCCTCCAGCTCCCTTCCCACAAAGCGCCTAAGACGGTTGAATTCTTCTTCATACTCACGAACTGATTTCTTTCCCTGGACCAAGTCCAAGAATTGAGACTCCAAACGATCCCATGCCTCTGCTGAAAAGTACTTGTGGTTGAACTCGACCTCAAAGTCAGCAAATCGATCAATGGTACCATTGGTACGCTTGTCCAAGGCCAACAACCAGTTGTGTGCATCCCCTTCCAGGAAGTGGACTGCAATGTCTTTCTGATACTCATCTAGGCAACAAGTGGATTTGAAGTTGCGAACCAACCTGGTCCTCCACTCATCTGCCTCTAGAGGATCAACACTTCCAGCAAAGTGTTTTGTTCCCAAGCGCGAGATGTGCTCCAGCACCTTCAGATAATCAACCTTCTTAGCTGTTCCAGCTGGTGGATCCAGCTCGATCACCTCAACTACAGGTGAAACTCGACCACCAGCTCCAGGAGCTATCACTTGAGCTTGAGTAGTCTGACCCACTGATGAGTTCACTACTGGTGTGAACACCTGGGTCATTGCCAGCATCTGACTTCCCATTAACTTGATTGCATCAAATATTTGCTTCATGGATGGTTCAGCCATTTGGTCAGCCGGACCAGTCCGCCCATCACCCTGGATGTTTGGATCAGTTCGGTTACAGTCTCTGAAGACTCAGCTTCACCTTCCTGCTCATTTCTCAGCTGCCCACTAGCTGCACCTAGCTGGCTTCCAGCTCCATTCAGCTGCATTCCAGTCTCGTCCAGCTGCCTCTCCTCTCCACCCAGCTGAACTTCAGTTTGATTGACCTGAGTTTCAATCAGAATGGCCTCCCCGGTCCGACCAGTAGGTGGGACTGACAACTCCACTTGAGGATTGAGCACTGAGGCATCTCCAGCACCGGACGCCCCTGTCTCATCAAAGGTTAGGTTAACATTTTTATTTGCAAACCTCAAGCAAAACTAAGTTAACCAATACCAAAACCTGCCATGAGACCCAGCCGGATGTGATGATCAGCCCTAACCCAAGATCCTAGAATCAAGCATGCTCTGATACCAACTTGTAAGACCCAAACCTGGATCACTTGATCCAACCAGTCTGCGGCCTTACCTAAAGTCTAAGTGTACTTCAGCCGGTTTAAGTCCAATAGTTTCTAAGTCATTTTCAATCATTTGAGGTTCATGTAATCAATCAATACAATGCGGAAGCTTAAGGTAAACATCATTTCATATATATAAGTCAATGTGATCCATACAAATCATTCATAACATTCAGTTTGCACAATAGGCTATCATAAGTTCAATGTATCAAACTATCACTACATCACACATTCCACACGACCAAGGTCTTCATGGCTCCTTAGCCTTACCACGATCCCTGTCAGGACCTGAAATCAAAACCCACAACACATGTACATAAGAATCACAGTCCGATACCCTAGCAAACATTATCCTAAGTATGGTTCGGATACTTAGTCTAATCTGGCCAAAAGTGACCCTTTCTGATAATCGTCCAAAAACTAAATAAAATTCATGATAATTCATGATAATTCTAAACTAATAGAATGGTCCAATTGGAGTTCCCATAACCGGCCGCGATCATACTGATCTCGACCATGAACAGCCAAACCAGACGTAAGGGACCACCTCTAAATCAATGTTATAAACCCAATCTTTCACCATGATAATTCATGATAAATACCCACTAAGAGATATTCAAAGTCGGATCCTATCAGTTCCCTTTGGAACTATAAGATCGGACCATACATGCCCAACCAAGGCCATGGAGAGATTACACTGATCTGGCCAAGGCCTGGCGGCTTGTCTATGAGTCTGAACCCACAGATTACTTCAGAATATAGTAGAGAAGAGTGTATTGACAATAGAAGAGTAATAGATGCAACCAACAACACATGGAACAATCGGCCAGACCACCCGGATCAATAGTCTTGGGCGATACCATTTGGTTAGCATCACTAACCTTAGACGTGTGCTCGGAAGTCCCCAAACTCTTCTCCACAGCCTTATCCTTCTGCCTAGTATCCATTTCTGATCAAGTCTTCTTTGCCCACGACTAGAACCTACCGGAATCACCAAGCCTTCACACGGTTTGCCTTGCGGCCGATCTCTTTCTTTTCTCTCTTTGTTTCTGTAACGATTTGGGCAGAGTTTCCCATTTTCTTTCTGATCATAAATGTCGACAGGAGGGACTTGTATCTATAGGAGAAGGGCTTGCGAACTGCTCTTGGCGAACGGATGCAATGATTGGACGATGGGACACATGCGGTTGCACCTTTTCGCCCAAACCGTCCAACCGCTCACAACTGCTCTTCTCTTCGTTTGGGCTGATCGATCTCTGGTCCAATAACTTGCCCACATGCATAGCTTACTAGCCAAAGCCTCACAGACCCATCGGACCCCCATTGCCATGATCCGGACCATAACCGTCCATGATCCACAACCACCGGCCAAGACTCAAACACTCCACCCAGCTGAGATGAGCTGAGGGCTAGCTGCCCCGGCTGAGTGAGCTAGTCCTCCAGCTCCAATGAGCTAGCTCCTGCTGTGAGAACTACCTTCCAGCTCCACCTAGCTGGTTAAGCTTCATCCGGACCTTGTCCAGCTTCCGGATAACTCGTCCAACTCACTTTAGCTTCTTTCTTTCTTATTTTGGTCAAGTCTCAGCTATCTGATGCACTTAACCTTCTGTTTGGACCATGATACGCTTGTCTTTAGATCATATGACCTGGCTGGTGCATTTCCTCGTAGCATGGCCCGTTGATATCACTCAAATTACCCTAAGGAGTGAATTACTCTCATTAAAAGAGGTCAAGTTATAATACTTAGGGATCGAATCCACAAGGAGCTAAGGCACACACTAGATCTAATAGTTATATGATTAAGCTAGGCTAACAGTAAATAGATTATAAAGCAGTAAATAAGATAGTAAATATATTAAATAGCAAGGGCGAACAAGGTAGTTGTTCTTATGAAATCAAGATAGCTGATGGAAGGATGGTTGCTAGATCTAGGGCTTCTATTCAGGTATTGGGGATTATAATGTCTATAAATGCCTAACAAGTTGCTTGCATGATACTATAGATCTCAGCCGCTTTAACATATGTGATGAATCACTGGTTAAAATATCTAGATCTCTGGCCACACCTTTCGCATGATGACACAGAAAAAGAGTCGGTCGATATCCTTTTGAGATATCGAGCGATACACCTTTCGCAGCGCCGATCGATTCACCTGTCGGGATATCGATCGACGGCTTCTACATCTGCCTAGGCGCGAGCCGAATATGACCACAAGGTCTCAAGGAGGAACTGTCGTTCTTCTCAACGGGAGACAGGCAAGCTCAAATGGATAATTCAAGATAATCAAAGATCCTAGTGATCTATGTTCTAGTTAGCTAATCTAGAACAAGCATTGAGTTCAATCCATTTGATGAATATCACAACTTAGCAAGTATAATTTGGGGCTAATCCCACAAACATATCTGAACCATAGATCTAACAGGTGGATCTATTCAGACATGAAGTTTGTCACAGAAATCATAGATGAATAGATAGAAATGCAATAGATAAATAAACCAAAACCAAAGGAGTTTCAGGAGGACTCTCAAGGAGTTCCTCCCTTCTCTCCTAAGAGAAACAATGAAAGCGTAAAAGAAAATCTAAAGCGTAGCCGTCAACAATGGCTTAGAAATAACATAAATAGGGTTTCTGGTCGTCAAGGGTATTTTGGTAACTTTGTGGTGACTCCTGGGCTTCAGTCGGTCATGAAATATACTCATCCCACATTCTGATGTCCCTGTCGATCGACATGCAGTGTGCTGTGTCGATCGACATACAATCCTTTTCTCGACAGCCTTCTCTCGCGAGGCAGACTGACCACTCTTCAGTAAAATGGGCATAACTTCCGATCTAACCGTTGGATTGATCTCAAACCGGTGGCATTGGAAAGCTAACTCAAAGCTCTATCTTGTGTCAAAATATTAGATAAATCCAACAGTGGGACGATCTTCATAGAGAACTAAACATCTGAAGCGTCTGTGCAGTTATGCACTCGAAAGACTCCAAAAGACACCAAAATCACCATATATCTCCAAATCGTCCCTGAACCTGCAAATACACTAAATAGACTCCAATACATAATAAATAGTATATAAAACACTTATATACCATGGGTAAAAATGGGTGAAATCCATGGTATATCAACTCCCCCAGACTTACCCTTTTGCTTGTCCTCAAGCAAAACCAACAGGCAGTCTCTCTATAAGAGGTTTGAAAACAGCAGAGACTCACATGATTTTAAAAACTCAATTCATCATCTCTCTATTAGTGCAAACCAAATAATTAAACATCCTAACCTTAGAAGCACATTATACAATATCCTAGTATAGCAACCAAATTCCACTAGTTCCACAACCTAACAGATCCTGTCTGACAATCCCTTCTACTAACCTCATTTCTTGCATAAAAATAAAAGTGTAGGCTTTACCTTGGGAGTATCGATCAAAGGACACATGGATTCAACTCAAACAAGTTTCTGAACACACAGGTAGTCTTCTCTGATCCCTTTCTCCCCTCATCTCTCTTCTCTGAATCTCTTATTAGTTTCAATTTCAACAGGTTTCGATGCCACAAAGGTCATCTAGTCTATCTCATTGACATTTGCATTGTAACTCATACTTTTTGACAAAGTGTAGCGAATAATGGGGTCTTTGGTAATTTACCTACCCCTCGTTTCCACAATGTGTGATCATCCTTGAGATTTACAATAATGAGGTCACAGGTAATTTACATATCCCTCTGCCTCTCAAGAAATCATTTCAATCTTTTATAACATAAACTTAGATCTCGAGATGCCGAAGAGAGAGAAGGAAGGGAACCAGAAACACACATACTTTTTACCTTCCAGACTCGTAGGAGGATTCCGATCCAATGTATACCAAGCCCCAAGACAAGCAAATCAAGTCAGTATTAGGTTGGAGGTCAGCTTGGGTTCCTTCAAACAATTTCAGCAAGTGCAAACATAGTTGACAGGTTGATCCACTTTAGTATCTCTAGTACTTCTGCAGTCAGTAAATCTAAGACTGGTCTAAAGAGTGGTTAGATGACAAGTAGTAAATCGATTAAGATTATCATCCCCTTCTTGACTCAATAAAAACTTTTTAAAAACACTTTAAATAAGACAAATAAAGTAAATAACCATTAGTAATCCTCCCAGACTTAAATTACACTGTCCCCAGTGTAAAACAGTCGGTGGTAAGGTGAAAATCATAAAGCAATAGCACAAAATTAACAAATAAGAACGCTCGCTGATATCTGTGTTGATCGACACAATGAAGTATCAATCGATCGTTGAAGATGAAGCGCTGTCGAACGATATCGACATGGTCTCATCGGTCGATGGTTAGAGAGATCGTTTGACACAATGAAGAGACAATCGATCGTTTGATATGAAGCGCTGGAGATTGATATCGAGCTGGTCTCATCGGGCGATGTGCTGAGCAATCGTTTACCTGGATCTTTTTTTTTTTTTTTTTAGATGCAATATTTAAAAACAGAAATCAGTAGTATATGAAAATAAAACCAAATTGAAAACAAACCTAACAGTGGGTTGCCTCCCACTTAGCGCTTATTTTTAGTCATTAGCTTGACTTTTGGAGATCTGATTTGGTCCGGATGAGAATGAGAATATGCTCCAAAACAAATCTCAAAGTCCAATCTTTGAGGCTTTATCATTCTTTTGTGAAAGCCTCCTCCATAGACTTTTCTCCTTTGTCTATCATCTCAGCAATAAGGAGTGCTTGAAGCTTTGCAAACGGGTGTGAGAAGCTTCTGCTGCGCACTCTGGATGTCCTAACACAATCTGAAAAGTAAGGAGTCAATGGTAACTGAGAACCTCCCTTGGTTCGTTTCCGCTTCTTCCAATTTTTCCTCTTCTTTTCCACAGACTTGTGTAGTCTCACTCCAAATTTCCTGGCATCATCGGAGAAGTGAGGAATCAATGATAACTGGGAATCCCTTTTGGTTCTTTTCCTCTTCCTCCAATTCATCATCATCTTTCCCCCAGATTTGTCTGAACGTGTGGTGGTATCTCCATCAAAAATATTTCCACACACTTCATACTCATTCTGCTCTGATTCGCGTCTGGTATCGATCGATGAACCAGTGGTAGTGTCGATCAATGACAGATTGATGATGTCGATCGGTGGTATCCGGTAGATGTCGATCGATGGTGGAGTGATATTATCGATCGATGTGTTCTGAACAGTGTCGATCGAGGCTTCTTCTCTGAGGCATTTGTCGACTTCAGTTCTACACCTCATCTCTCTCTGAGAAGCTATTAAATGTTGATGATCATCAAATACTCCATTGCAGGAATCTAGTAGGACACCTCTATCTGGTGGTATAGGAGATTCAGCTTCAAACACGGTACAGGGAACCACAATCTTCACAGGGTCATGTATCCTCTTCACTCTTTTGGAAATCCCAGCAGCTTCTTCTGCGCATATGGGTCTTAGGTGTTCAGGGACAGCAAGGTATGAGGTCTCAGACTTGTGCATTCTCTCTTTAATCGGTTCCAGCTTAACTGTGCATCCTCCTGGTAGCTCATCAAACGATGTGTGTCGATCAATGATATCTGGAGGGTGTCGATCGATCTCATCCGGTTGGTATGGATCGATGCTAGTCTTTGACGAAGTCTCCATATCTTTTCTCATAGTGTTCCGCTCGTCATCAAGCTTCTGTTCTGACTCAAGCCATTCCTCCAGCTCTATGAAGTCTCTCATAGTGACTTCTACACTCGAATCTAAGTCTCCAAGTTGTTCTCCATCCTCCAACTCCAAAAATTCTTCTAGCTCCAAGAAATCTTCCATGGTGATCTATTTTCTACATATTGGTTGGGATAACAGCTTGATACATCAATGCTCTTCTGTGTCGAGTCTGCAATGTCCTGAAGACAACTCGAATTTTCAGGGATTTCGGGTGGTGTCGGTCTGTGACAAACGTCTCTGTCGATCGATGTTGAGATGCTTGTGTCGATTGATGCTGAAATGATAGTGTCGATCGATGTTGGGGTCGCGGGGTCGATCGATGCTGAGCTTGTGTTGCAAATATCGGCTTCTTCTACTCTGCTCAGCTCTCCAGATTCATGTTGTTCATCACCCTCTACCATATATTCCAGCATAGCTCTCTTCTCAATCTCTAGATTTGCTGCAGCATCACATCGAAAGTTGTTGAGGAAGGCGTTTGTGATGTCTTTCCAGGTAGTAATAGATCCTTGTGGCAACTTCCTGAACCAACATGCTGCTTCTCCAGCCAGAGAATATGAGAATAATTTGCAGAAGTAGTAGTCTTCAGGGACTCCATTGCATTTGATGGTCGAAGCTAAATCTTCGAATGCCTCTAAGTGGTTAGTGGCATCTTCGTAATGAAAACCATAAAAAGGAGTCTGACCCACAAGAGAGATATATGCAGTAGGTAGCTCAGGGACAGAACTCTGGAATGTTGAACGACGCAATGCAGACCTTTTAGCATAAAAATCCTCAGGACTGTTGTAGTCTCTGATTGCTCTTTGTCGTTCTGTCCCAGCATTCACAGCAGTAGCATCAGGGATTTCGAGAGGTATCGATCGATGAAACAAGTCTGTATCGATCATTTCTGAGGTGCCGATATCGATCGATGTTGTAATCGAATCACTTGTATCAGCTTTTTCTACTATGCTTGGCTCCCCAGATCCATTTTTTCATCATCCTCAACCGTACCATGGTTGACCAGCTGTCTTCTGTTCAGTTTGTCCCTCTGTGTATCCTCATAAGCATGTTGATCCTGAATGTCCGGCTACTTGACATGAGTTGTTGGGGTTTCAAAATCTTCATTCTGCTCGTTGTAGACATAATCAATAATCTGGCTGATACTAGTCATTATTCCTTTCTCATGATCTTCAGTCATCTTCTCTATCATGTAATCAAACCTTTTACTTCGAATTGCTACAGCTTCACTGAAGAATTTACCTAGGAATGCGCTTTTGATGTCTTCCCAACAAGTTAGAGATCTTGGCTGCAACTTACTGAACCAGCTAAAAGCATCTCCAGATAAAAAATAGGGGAAGATCTTGCAGATAATGTGATCTATAGGTACCTCATTCTGCGGGCTTGCTGATGAGAAGGCTGACGAGGCTAAATCCTCGAGTGTCTTGATAAGATCTTTGGGATTTTCAAAAGGAAGACCTTTGAAAGGGTCCGCGCTTCCCAAATCATACAATTGGCTTGTCAAAGTAAACTCGTTTGTTGCAGCAACATCAATCACATCAGGGATTACATCACCATCTGCATTAATCGATTGTCCTCTGGTGTTGCAGGGACGACTTTCTTCGTCTCGCCAGATACCTTTCTTATCAATCTTAAGTATGAGCGCTTTGACTTCCTTTGTCTCCTCGCAAGTGGTGTCGGTCGACTCTTGATGAACAGAATTTTTCGGAGTCAAATGAACAGTGTCCGGATGAACAGTACCCGAATGAACAGTGTCGCGGTGAACAGTGTTTTGATGAACAGTACCGCGATGAACAGTGTCGCGATGAACAGTACCGCGATGAACAGTGTTTTGATAAACAGTACCGCGATGAACAGTGTCGCGATGAACAGTACCCTGATGAACAGTGTCGATCGACATCGGATAAATAGTGTCGCGATGAACAGTGTCACGATGAACAGTATCGATCGACGCAGAATGAACAGTGTCGATCGATTTCGGATGAACAGTGTTCGGATGAACAGTGTTTTCGTGAACAGTACTCCGATGAATAGTACTGGGATGAACATTAATCGGATGAATAGTAATCGGATGAATAGTACCTTGATGAACAGTACCCGCGTGAATAGTACCATGATGAACAGTACCTCGGTGAACAGTACCCATGTGAACAGTGTTCGCGTGAACAGTGTCGTTTGACGATTTGTGTACTCTGTCGATCACCGGTTCTTGTAGGGTGTCGATCGATTCGTGATGGACGATGTCGATCGATTTGTGGTGTATGCTATCGATCGATGCTGCTTGGAGGGTGTCGATCGTTACATCCCTCGTAGACTTACGGATCGTGCATGAACCAGCAGGTTGCTTCTTTGAATAAGCTAAAAATCATTTCTTCATTGTTGCTTCTGGTATGCACCTGAAACAGAAGAAAAAAATTTTATGAGATTTTTGAACAATAATAAAACCTAAACAAAATCTAACTAAACAAGATCTAATGGCGATCGAAGCTCCCCGGCAACGGCGCCAAATTTGATATCACTCAAATTACCCTAAGGAGTGAATTACTCTCATCAAAAGAGGTCAAGTTATAGTACTTAGGGATCGAATCCACAAGGAGCTAAGGCACACACTAGATCTAATAGTTATATGATTAAGCTAGGCTAACAGTAAATAGATTATAAAGCAGTAAATAAGATAGTAAATATATTAAATAGCAAGGGCGAACAAGGTAGTTGTTCTTATGAAACCAAGGTAGCTGATGGAAGGATGATTGCTAGATCTAGGGCTTCTATTCAGGTATTGGGGTTTATAATGTCTATAAATGCCTAACAAGTTGCTTGCATGATACTATAGATCTCAGCCGCTTTAACATATGTGATGAATCACTGGTTAAAATATCTAGATCTCTGGCCACACCTTTCGCATGATGACACAGAAAAAGAGTCGGTCGATATCCTTTTGAGATATCGAGCGATACACCTTTCGCAGCGCCGATCGATTCACCTGTCGGGATATCGATCGACGGCTTCTAGATCTGCCTAGGCGCGAGCCGAATATGACCACAAGGTCTCAAGGAGGAACTGTCGTTCTTCTCAACGGGAGACAGGCAAGCTCAAATGGATAATTCAAGATAATCAAAGATCCTAGTGATCTATGTTCTAGTTAGCTAATCTAGAACAAGCATTGAGTTCAACCATTTGATGAATATCACAACTTAGCAAGTATAATTTGGGGCTAATCCCACAAACCTATCTGAACCATAGATCTAACATGTGGATCTATTCAGACATGAAGTTTGTCACAGAAATCATAGATGAATAGATAGAAATGCAATAGATAAATAAACCAAAACCAAAGGAGTTCCAGGAGGACTCTCAAGGAGTTCTTCCCTTCTCTCCTAAGAGAAACAATGAAAGCGTAAAAGAAAATCTAAAGCGTAGCCGTCAACAATGGCTTAGAAATAACATAAATATGGTTTCTGGTCGTCAAGGGTATTTTGGTAACTTTGTGGTGACTCCTGGGCTTCAGTCGGTCATGAAATATACTCAGCCCACATTCTGATGTCCCTGTCGATCGACATGCAGTGTGCTGTGTCGATCGACATACAATCCTCTTCTCGACAGTCTTCTCTCGCGAGGCAGACTGACCACTCTTCAGTAAAATGGACATAACTTCCGATCTAACCGTTGTATTGATCTCAAACCGGTGGCATTGGAAAGCTAACTAAAAGCTCTATCTTGTGTCACACTATTAGATAAATCCAACAGTGGGACGATCTCCATCGAGAACTAAACATCTGAAGCGTCTGTGCAGTTCTGCACTCGAACGACTCCAAAAGACACCAAGATCACCATATATCTCCAAATCGTCTCTGAACCTGCAAATACACTAAATAGACTCCAATACATAATAAATAGTATATAAAACACTTATATACCATGGGTAAAAATGGGTGAAATCCATGGTATATCACCCGTCCTGATGGCCTTATTAGAACTAGGGACATGACAGATCCATTGATTGTGGACGGTTCACCTGCAATCACTTCACAAAGAAGACATTACCAGGAGCCACCAACTAGTCCCCAAAGATCTATTCAACCATCCACACATAACCCATCCACGCTCCAGCTATTCACACACCACATATCCACATAACCCCCATCCACACGATACCCATTCACATCTTTTGCAAATCTTGATTTGAAATCAAAATTTTGCAGATATAGATTTTTAAATCCACGACAACACTACGAAACCAAGATCTTGTTCATCTAGGATTTTAGGGAACAAAAGAATTTGTTATGCGTATGGAAATATAAGAAAAAGAAAATGGTTCCAAATTAATATGATTACGGAACTAACATAATAATGTTCACACATCAATTTGATTACAAAACCAACACAATATTAAAATTCATAACAACAAAAAGATCCGGACTTTGAAACAAATTAACCATTTGCCACAACAGTAAAATACATAGATAGAGAGAGAACCTTGAGAATGATGAAGACAGGGTGAAGAGGAGAGAAGAAGGTTTTGTTTACATTGATGCTATCAACAATGGATTGTTTTGGCTGATGCCAATTATGGTTGGGTTTTTGATTCAGTTTAGATAATGAGATAGTGATATACCATGGAGTTTACCCATTTTTACCCATGGTATATAAGTGTTTTATATACTATTTACTATGTATTAGAGTCTATTTAGAGTATTTACAGGTTCATGGACGATTTGGAGATATATGGTGATTTTGGTGTCTTTTGGAGTCTTTCGCAGTGCAGGACTGCACAGATGCTTCAGATGTTTAGCTCTCTATGGAGACATTCCCACCGTTGGATTTATCCCATCTATTGACGCAAGATGGAGCTTTGAGTTAGTTTTCCAATTCCACCGGTTTGAGATCAATCCAACGGTTAGATCGGGAGTTATGCCCGTTTTACTGAAGAGTGGTCAGTCTGCCCGCAAGAGGAAGCTGTCGAGAAGAGGATTGTATGTCGATCGATGCAGAACACTGCATGTCGATCGACAGGGATATCAGAATGTGGGCTGAGTATATTTCATGACCAACTGAAGCCCAGGAGTCACCACAAAGTTACCAAAATACTCTTGACGACCAGAAACTCTATTTTTGTTATTTCTAAGCCATTGTTGACGGCTACACTCTTTACGCTTTCTTTTGTTTCATTGTTCTTAGTTTAGGAGAGAAGAGAGGAACTCCTTCAGAGTCCTCTTGGAACTCCTTTGCTTTTGGTTTTTATATCTATTGCAATTTCATCTATTCATATATGATTTCTGTGACAAACTTCATGTCTGAATAGATCCACCTATTAGGTTTAGGGTTCATATAGGTTAAAGGGATTAGCCCCAAATATAGAATTGCTAAGTTGTGATATTCATCATTGAAGATTTTTCTTAATGCTTGTTTAGGAGTAATTAACCTGGACCTGATCATAGAATCATTAGGCACAAACGAGAGCTTGGTCTCTTATCTGACTTGTCTTCTCTGAGCTAGGATTGCTAGATAACAGCGAGAGCTGGTTTAGAAACCCTAGTGAACTATTATTCAACTTGCGCTCAAAGCTTACTAGTAGCATATCGATCGATTCTCCTATAGAGATATTGATCGGTACGACACAAGGCTTGTCGATCGATACGCCTAATCCAGCATCGATCGACGCTTTCCTAGAATTGACAACGAGAGTTGGAGTTCTTGGATCTAGTAATAGATAACCTAGGCAACGAGAGTTGATCAGTTATTCTTATAGGTTGAGTTATATAATATCATGCCTTAGTCTCTATATCATTATAATCCTGACTTCCTGAATAGAAACCCTAGATCTAGCTACCATCCTTCCATCAAACAACTGCTTGCCAAGCTGAACAATTATATTGTTCATCTTGTTTACTGTTTTATTATATTTACTGCTTTATAATCTATTTACTGTTAGCCTAACTTAATCATAACTATTAGATCTAGTGTGTGCTTTAGCTCCTTGTAGATTCGATCCCTAAGTACTATAACTAGACCTCTTATTTGAGAGAGTAATTCATTCCTTAGGGTAATTTGAGTGGTATCAGATAGAAATAGGATGTTTGAATAGAAAAAACAATTTTTGAGTTGAAAGAAGGGTAAGATGGACAAAGAACACTTATAATGTGTCTCTCAAGTGGAATGTGGCTTGGGATGAAAATGCAAAGTGACAAAGTGCCTCAGAGAGTAAAAAATTCTTTAGATTTACAGAAATATTAATTAGAATGAGACTTAAGGCCTATGTAATTTGAATGACATCAAATTTGTGTTGGATCAATTATTCAAGGTCAATGGGCTATTAATAATTGTACCAATGTGAGAACGAAATGGGCCTCATGGCTCCGAGGAAAATCCTATTGGTTTTAATGAGGAGGAATAGGAAACATCCCACATCACTCATGAAGAGTGAAAATGAGTAGTATATATATACCTTTGTGTTATGTGGGTGTAAATGCCTCAGGGAAAGAGAGGACTCCCCGCAGCATGACGTTTGTGTATGAACGACGCGTAGTTCGTCTGAAAACAACACGAAGTTTATATGTTCGCCCAAAGATCAGAACGAGTCAAACAAGAAAATCTTGCGGAAAAGGTTTCTCAACTCTCTACTCCCGAGATTTACGAGATATTTTCGCTAATGTGGTTTGTCAGTTACGAAATTCGAACTCTCATTTCCTCTTTAAATACTCATCTCCTCCTCCCTCATTTCTCACTTACTTTCAGATCGAAAATATCAACAGAGAAAATCCCTTAGCGTAAGTCTATAGTTCAAAAGTGTTTCGTAGATTATTAGTTCGTCTCCTTGGTTTTATTCTCGGACTCCATATTTGTACAGTCCCGTCTCAATAAGGAGCGAATATTCATAGTTAAGGAAAGAGATTGTATCTCGACTCTGTTTTATTTTAGAAAAAGTTTTCGTAATGCTTTTCATTACGTCTCCGTTTCATTTTTACAATCGTGTCTTTCCTTAATCTCGTGTTGTATATTACTATTATTTTGATCCGATTTCCGGCTTCTACAATCTTAACTCTGAATCGCTTTCTGTCTAAAGCTTTTAATCGGATTGAAAAACGTTTATATCGAACGGTTTTTAAAGGTTTGTAAACGGTCTTTGGAATGGTACGTGTTTGCGATTTGCTCTCTAGCACTTCCACGAAACGTTTCTTAGTTATCTCAAAACAGTTTGTGTTTTGCTTTTTAACACTATTGCGAAACGTTTATTGGTGGATAATTATCAGAACGTTTTTTGTTTATATTTAAACGAAGTTTGCGATTTGATATATGCCTATCTGCTTAACGTTTCTCTTATTTCTTCTAACATTTTTGTGATTTGCTTTTAGCATAATTCACTAAACGTTTTAGATACATTGTTATTCAAAACGATCTAAATCATAATCGTTTTTATAACCGCTTTCTTAAGCGAGTTTCTGAAACATCCTAAGTCTACACAAAATAGTTTCTGCAAACGCTTATAAGCGAGTTTGCAAAACATTTTTTCCAGACGTATATCGATATGATTTGGTTCAAACAAAAAAAATTAAAATCGATTTTAGACTATTATTGTTTTCTTAAAAATACTAAATTATTTGTTGAATGGAGTCCTGATACGTTTTCATGTTCTCTCAACAGAAAAAATGATGGATCCTAAGAACACGCTCATTGACACCACCACTCAAACTCCACTCATTGTGTCAACAACTGATGCAACTGTGACAAACGTTGGAACCATTGCAGGAACAACCTAAACCTCTATTTCAGTGGACAATGTTACAGATGAAACCACGCGCCGTAGCCTTTTCGGTGCTGGTCTTTATCAAACTGGTTCAGTTCTAGGAACCACAAGTGTTCCGGTTGTAGTTTCAACTCATGTGTCCGTGTTTGGTATCTTTTCTCAAGGATTGATGCCAGACAAGTTTGATGGCAAAAACTTCAAAACATGGCAAAAGAAGATGATGTTCTTCCTGACAACGTTGAAGCTGGATAAGTTCATCCAGGAGGACAAGCCCCTTATCCCTTATGGGATTGATGATGTGCACACTCTCGCAAGTGTTGACATCTGGGTGCATTCCGACTTTGTCTGCAAAGGGTACATTTTGGAATGCCTCATTGACCCATTGTACCGAGTCTATTGTGACATTCCCACGGAAAAGAGCTCTGGAGATCACTGGACAAGAAGTACCGAGGTGAGGATGTTGCCTGCCAGAAGTATGTGGTTGCAAAGTTCCATGACTTCAAAATTGTGGACTCAAAACCCAGCATAGATCAGATTGAAGCGTTTCAGCTTATTTGCCGTGAAATTGCTGCTGAAGGGATGTCCATCTGCGAGACATTTAGGAGGAGGAGGAGGAGGAGGAGGAGGAGGAGGAGGAGGAGGAGGAGGAGGAGGAGGAGGAGGAGGAGGAGGAGGAGGAGGAGGAGGAGGAGGAGGAGGAGGAGGAGGAGGAGGAGGAGGAGGAGGAGGAGGAGGAGGAGGAGGAGGAGGAGGAGGAGGAGGAGGAGGAGGAGGAGGAGGAGGAGGAGGAGGAGGAGGAGGAGGAGGAGGGAGGAGGAGGAGGAGGAGGAGGAGGAGGAGGAGGAGGAGAGGAGGAGGAGGAGGAGGAGGAGGAGGAGGAGGAGGAGGAGGAGGAGGAGGAGGAGGAGGAGGAGGAGGAGGAGGAGGAGGAGGAGGAGGAGGAGGAGGAGGAGGAGGAGGAGGAGGATTGCTGACAAGGCCACTGCAAAGGAGCATGTTGTCAACATGGCTGAGTACAAAGGTGAAAGAAAGGCACACACCCGCTCCCAGGCAAAGCCTTGAGGTGGACAAACTCGTGATTAGAAAGAATGGCATGTATTTGGAAAAGGGGTATGTTAAGGATGAACTTTTCAAGATGAATGTAATTACAGTCCCTCCAAAAGTTGTAGCTCCAAAAGTTTCAATGAATAAGAAAGAGCCAGTTGCTTATTTGGTTGAGTCTTTTAATATATGGCATGAAAGATTAGGCCATGTAAACTACAAATCTATACAAAGATTAATGAATTTAAATCTAATTCATAAATGCAAAACAAGTAAACAAAAATGTGAAGTATGCGTACAAGCTAAGCTCACAAAAACGCTCTCACCTCGTGTTGAAGGAACTAATAAACCTCTAGTTTAATTCACACCGATTTATGTGATTTAAAATACATACAAACTAGAGGTGGTAAAAAGTACTTTGTGACCTTCATAGATGACTGCACAAAATATTACATAGCAAAGATGAAACCTTAGAAAAATTCAGAGAATTTAAACCAGAGGTCAAAAATCAGCTTAAAACAATTATTAAAGTAGTTAGAAGCGACAGAGGAGACGAGTATGATGGTCCATTCAATTCATTTTGTAAAGAACATGGAATAATCCATCAAACTACAGCTTCTTACTCACCAGAGTCTAATGGAGTTGCTGAACGCAAAAATAGAAATCTAAAAGAGATGATGAATGCAATGTTGCAGCAATCTGGGTTACTGCAGAACATGTGGAGGGAAGCGTTGCTTACCACTATTTATATTTTCAACAAAATTCTACATAAAGTAACGGGCAAAACTCCATATGAATTATGGAAAGGTAATTTACCTTCGTATAAATACCTCAAAGTGTGAGGATGCTTGGCAAAAGTTTTGGTACCGCCACCAAAAAAGGTCACTATTGGACCTAAAACAGTGGATTGCATTTTCATCGGATATGTACATCATAGTAGTTCTTATGGATTTCTGGTACATAAATCTAAAATATCAGATATCCATGAAAAAACAGTCATGGAATCAAGAAATGCATCTTTCTTTGAAAATATTTTTCCTTACAAGAAAATTTAAGGTTCAAAACGAACTCGAGAAGAAAAAGACAACAACAATGACTCAGAAGTTGAGACAAAGTTGAGATTTCTACAAATGATACTTCAGAGAATGAAAAAGAAGATGAACCTAGAAGAAGCAAAAGAGCTCGAAAGGAAATTTTTTTGGTGAAGATTTCTTAATGGCATTTTCAATAGAAAATACTCCAAAAACTTTGACAGAAGCCATGTCTTCACCAGAAAATCCATTTTGGAACGAAGCTATTAGAAGTGAAATCGATTATATCATGCATAATTATACATGGTATATAACGAATTTACCACTTGGCTGCAAAGCATTAGGAAATAAATGGATAATGACACGAAAACCTGGTGGAAAATAAAAATCTAGACTTGTAATTCAAGGAATCCGACAAAAGGAAGACTTTTGACTATTTTGATACATATTCTCCAGTAACCAGAATAACATCAATAAGGCTGATAATAGCAATTACAGCCTTAAGGGATCTAGAAATCTATCAAATAGATGTAAAAACGATTTTCTGAATGGTGATTTCGAAGAGGAAATTTACATGAAGTAACCTGAGGTTTCATTCCTGGACAAGAAAACAAAGTATGCTGACTTGTAAAGTTACTTTATCGGCTTAAACAATCTCCTAAACAATGGGACGAAAATTTTGACAACAGAATGATGTTAAATGGTTTCAAAATCAATGAATGTGATAAATGTATATACTATAAAACTACCAAAAATGCGTATATTTGCTATGTCAATATGTAGATGATATGTTAATTATTGGAAACAATAAAGACAATATAAATCAAACAAAGAACTTGCTGGAAGAAAAATTTGAGATTAGCAGATGTAATTCTCGGAGTTAAAGTTACAAGAAATTCAAACGGAATTAGTTAAACCCAATCTCATTATGCTCAAACAATATTAGAGAGATTTAAAAATTACTCGAATAGTACGGCAAAAACTTCATTAGATCCTCAAATGCACTTGACAAAGAATTCAGGTGAAGCGGTTTCACAAAACAAGTATGCACGTGTGGTTGGAAGTCTCAGGTACTTAACCAATTATACTACACCAGATCTAGCGCACGCAGTAAACATACTTAGTCGATATACAAGTAATCCAGGTCATACACATTGGAAAGCTATAACGAGAGTACTCAATTACTTGCGCTACACCAAAGTTTGGACTTCACTATGGTAAAGAACAAGCAGTTTTAGAAGGATACAGTGACCTAAATGGATATCATATTCTAAAAACTCAAGATCCACTAGTGGATATGTTTTTTACACTAGGAGGAGCAGCCATATCTTGGAAATCTACGAAACAAACAGTGCTAGCCAGAATCACCATGGAATATGAATTCATAGCATTAGACAAAGCAGCAGAAGAATTTGAATGGCTTAGAAATGCTTTGGAAGATATTCCTATATGGGCGAAACCTGTACCAGCTATAAGAATACATTGCGATAGTCAATCAGCTATAGCTCAGACTCAGAATAATTTCTGCAATGGTAAATCTCGTCACATCAGAAGCGACATAAAATCAGCTAACAATCTAGCGGATCCATTTACAAAAGGTTTGCCACGAGATGTTGTTGCTAAATCATCAAAAGGAATGGGTTTAAAGCCTATAACGAATGAGGATTCTTGATAGCAACCCTACCTATCATGACTGGAGATCCCAAGACGTAGGTTCAAAGGAAAAACAAAATCAAGCAAAATCTAACCAAAGCACTTTGAGACATAATAGTCTCATCCCAGCTGCCAAAGATGATAAGTCCTAATGAATGAGAGAAGGATAAGCATAGACTTTTAATGATTCTATAACTTCTAAAGCGGAGTATTATTCAATATTTTTCATGGTCAATCACCTAATGAGTGTGAAATGAAGCCGTTTATAGGAGAATGAATGTAAGGCTATATTCTCTAGGTTCACTCATGAAAACCAGGAATAGTTCATGGCCACAATGAACACAATAGAGAACTAAGTTCTCCAAGAAAATAAATCTGTGTTATGGTTGTTGGTTCAAGACATCATGTTCACCTTCTGGTAAAGTAAACCCGATAGATATTAAGTATGAGTGGTTCAAAGCTTAAAAATGTCACCAACTCAAACATAGTGAATTTTTCGCAAACACTCTCGATAAGTCTGTCTGTCTAGTAATTAGTATAAGTCTAGTCAATAAAGTATATAATTATTTTAGAGTCTACCAAGTCTGCATTTAGTCTGCATATGTTTAGAATCGTTTCTATTCATGTGGGAGATTGTTGGATCAATTATTCAAGGTCAATGGGCTTTTAATCACTGAATATGAAAACGAAATGGGCATCATGGCTACAAGGAAAAGCCTATTGGCTTTAATGAGGAGGAATGGAAAACATCCCACATCGCTCATGAAGAGTGAAAATGAGTGGTATATATATGTCTTTGTGTTATGAGGGGTGTAAACAACTCAGGGAAAGAGAGGACTTCCCATGCGCGCGCCGCCGTAGTCCGGCCGGCTTGGCATGGGCGTGGGCTTGGGCTTGGTTTTGGTCTTTGTCTTGGTGGAGGGCCTCCGGCCCAATAAGATTCTTTTTAGACCAAGTTAAGCTCAACATTTTGCGATTTTATTTTGCAAAAAACACCTTGACGATTCTGTTTTTTCAAATACAAGATGTGGAAGACGACTTATTAGAACAAAACAAAGAGAAGAAAAGAGGATGTTAGGGTTCATTACAAAGGAAATACAAGAAGAGCTGCAGGAGAGAGACGTGGGAAGGTGTTGGAGATGGAATAGAGAGCAGCCTGTCCCTAACCATGCGATCTATCTTGGAAGCCAACGCTGGGGCAGGGGTTGAGACGGTGGTGAATATGTGAGCATTCCTTTCTCTCCACAATCAATAGGTGACAACCTGCAGTAAGAGCTTGAGGATAGGAACAGCTCTAGGAACAGGGGTGAATGGTTGTTGACGCAGCACGCATGTACACGCAAGCACCGATACCGGGGGAGCAGAAAGAAACCTTCCAACACAAAAAGATGCCCAAACAGAGGAAGTATATTGGCATTGAAAGAATAGGTGATGATGAGACTCTTGGGTAGTGTTACACAACACGCAGATTGTTGGTATGTTCAGACCCCAAAAAGCCAAACGATCTCTGGTCGGTAGTCGTTGAAGCATAGATAGCCAGGTGATGAAGGAGCATTGCGGAATCTCCTCCTTGAACTAGACCAATGGAGCCGACGACACTGGATCAGCTGTCTCACGAATTTGTTCCCATGTTGCCTTTGCTGACATGGGAACAAATGGAGCCGACGACACTAGACCAATGGAGCCGACGACACTGGATGAGGCCTTTTGGGAGTAACGACCCAAGAACAAATCTGTGAGGGGCTTTGCCAGTTGGGCCCAAAGCGGACAATATCATACTAAGCGAGGGATTGGATATCTGGTGACGGATGTTTGGCACTAGTTGAGCGTCTAGCCTCCAGCACGGGCATCCGGTCTGGCTCTAGTTGAGCATCTGGCCCAGGAGTGCGTCTGGTCTGTCACAACAGATTGCTATCAGAGCCAAGGTTTCGTGGTCCTTGGTTTGAGGAGAGGATTTGTCAGAATAAATAAAAAGGCAATCCAAGTCACACATCGGATATTAGACAATATAAAGTCTAATATATATATAGCTGGTCCAATTCCACTTAGTATGAGGCGTTTTGGGAGTAACGACCCAAAAACAAATCCATGAAGAGCTTTGACAGTTGAGCCCAAAGCGGACAATATTATACTAAGCGAAGGATTGGACATCTGGTGGCAGACGTTTGGCTCTAGTTGAGCGTCTAGCCTCCAGCACGGGCATCCGGTTTAGCTCTAGTAGAACATCTGACCCAGGAATTCGTCTGGTCCCGTCTGGCCCAGGAGTTCGTCTGGTCCGTCACAATATGATGTAGCCGATGGAAGTTGCCACGATCCACCATTAGTTACATCTGAGACTGTAGAATCAATAGGGAGTCGTAGATCTCTTGGACCGATCTAGCCGATGGAAGTTGCAACGTATGTTTGTGGAAAAGAGAACATGTTTTATTCAAATTTAATACAATTATAAACCAAATTTACAGCGAAAAACAAACATGCAAAGTGATAAACATCTCAAAAAGCTTCTAAAAGTACGAAATTCAAAAACGCCTTGCTCTCTCACCATGACATGGTGTCGAATTATGTAGGTATGATTGCCAAAACGCACTTATGCTCATTGTTATGGAATCAACAACTGTGTATGTGAACTTGTACGCTTTCAGAACCATCAAGTCTCCACTAGTGGTATTGTTTCGAACTCTGCGAACTCAGGATCGACTGGAATTAAAAACATATTTCGATCAAATGATTAGAGATTTCGAGCTTGCTCTCTAACACGATGGTATCGCTAAACGTATGACTATAAACCATATATAATGAGAAATTCAAATACACATATCTAACAATGTTGCTTTTCACCTTTTTCTATAGAACTCATAAGACAAAATATAATTAAATCTAGACTTAAAAAATTATTCAAAACAGAATATAATATATTATGAAAGTGAAAAGTAGAAGGGACACAACTTTAACTTAAGTAGCAAAAAAAACCCCATTTTATTTCATATTATTAATGAAAAATAAACTCAATATCACATTGACTTGGTCGAATAAAGTTAACACAGAGTGCCAGGTTTGACTAATACTTGGATTATTCGGTGAAATCAGCATTAAAGTTAAGGGTTTTTGGTTAATAACATAGTTGACCCATTTTAATTTTGTATTTAGACTAGTTTCAAAGCAGTACAAAAGCAGATTCAAAGCTTAAATATTATTAAATCATTCAAAACATATATATAAATCATTATTTGTAATATTATGTAAATTATTTAGTAAGTGATATTAATTAATTTTATAATTATCTTTCTGGATTTAATTAAAATAAATAAAAATTAAAAATCGTCGACCAATCAAATTATAACAATTTTGTAAGAATTCACCTATTGTCGATATGTAAGCAAAAAATTATTTATGAGATTTCTCAATTAACATATAATAGAATATTAATACACATAGACTATAGTAATAGTTTAACTGAAAAAATGCATTTATGAAATTGGCATATATATATGATATATTATATTTCAAGAACAAAACCATTTAATCGAATCCTTTAGTTCTTCACAAGTTGAAAAGATTATGTGATTATATATATATATATATATATATATATATACCTTGACTTTAGGATAAGGGAAGCTAGTTTTTAACACCACCTCTGCTTCCGAAGCTGAATTTTGATTTCTTCTCATTAGGTTTTAAGATCTGAAAAGAGCAAATCAAATCCTCGTCTACACTCATCATCGCACCTGCATTGTCGAACTCTCCACAGTAATTCGGCGCTGAGAATATCGTCACGAGCTGCTTATTAGCAAAGAACTCAAACCCATCTTCAACAACCTGAGAGACATAACATTTACTTGCATCAAAAGTAAACTCATACAAAACGGGTTGCTTTGGACGCAAGAACTATAGCAACAAACCTGATGAGCCCTACAGATTAGGTCAAGATCGAGTCTTTTGAGAAACTCAGAAACTGTATCCGATCCAAAAGTGTAGGAAACTCCACGGTCGTTAGAACCCCATCCTCTAACGTTTTTATCAGGGTCAGACCACAAGAGATCACATAGTAAACCACGATCAGGAATATCAGTTGGACGGCGAATGTCCCTAATCTGTCTCAGGCTGCGCAGCTCCGGGGAGAGCCCACCGTGCATACAGAGAATCCTGTCATCGATGAGTGCAGCCACGGGGAGACAGTTGAAGCAATCGGTGAAGATTCTCCAAATCTTGACACTGAAACGGCGTTTACACTCGTCGTAGAAGCCGTAGATACGATTGATCGAGGCACTCTCGTGGTTTCCTCTAAGAAGGAAGAAGTTTTCAGGGAACTTGATCTTGTAAGCGAGCAAGAGACAAATCGTTTCAAGGCTTTGCTTGCCACGGTCCACGTAATCTCCAAGAAACAAGTAGTTTGAGCGAGGAGGGTATCCCCCGTGTTCGAATAGTCTCAAGAGATCCGGGTATTGTCCATGAATGTCCCCTGTTTTATAAGCAAAAGATTTCATGAGAGTACAATCTAAGAAGAAGAGAGAGAAGGAAGGAGAGAAAGAAGAGTACCGCATATCTTAACAGGAGCTTCGAGTTCCAAGAGATTTGGTTGTCTCAAGAAGATATCTCTAGAGACGAAACAGAGCTGTTTGATCTCAGTTTCAGACAACTGAACAATCTTTCCTGGTTTTTCTCTAGCTTCAAGCAATCTATTGATCACTGAGTTTAAAGCACCAGCTTCCATTGATAATAAACCTTGATAAACAGACCAACAATGAGATGAAACAACAATGACGAGAAACCTATAAGATTTATAGTAAAAGTAAGCTATTGAATATAATAGAAAACAAATAAAAAAGTTTGGAGATTTGATGTTCTTTTTATGCTTGATCTTTGAATAAACGAACGGTGACTTGAAGAAGGGCTTTATAAAGCCGCGTTAAAAGAATATATTCTTCTTCCCTTTTAGCAAAAGCGCATGTGTAAACCTGCCCACATTGTTCTAAACTCAACTACATCATGTAATAACTAAAATGTAAAGCTAGTTTATAGCAAACACATTTTTGGTGTGTGTTTGTTGAGCTTTCGGGGCTTGAGTCCAATCCGCTACGTCCTTTATCAAGATCCTTAAAAACGATAGCCTCTTCTTCACAGTGTCCATGTTTTGGATTCAAGGCAATTCTTCTACGCTTTTTTTGTTGATTAGTTCGCATCATATATGAAGCAACTTGGCCATCTACAAGAACATATTCGTTATGAAACTACCGGATGTGAGAGGACACCACAGGAATAACGAGATAGAGAAAGAGAGAGATTGGAGAATATTAGTTTGCCTTTTCGCTTCCATTACCACCAAAAGAGAGAGAGCAAAGATTCCAAAGTTAGGAGGAAGCGAAGAGTGATGACTCCTCTTCCAACTTTTTTTTTCCCACTTCTAGATCATTTCATTTTCTTATTTCTATACCTATTAGAATTAGGTACTTCAAACAATAAATAAACAAGATTCATTATTTTTGTCAAACAAGAATCATCTTTTTAACTCAAACAAGATCAACCACAAAATGGAAAACAAGCTTTCGAAAAGTAAACTCAAAGAAACAGACAAGTACAATTGTACCAAAGGTGAAGTTTCTCAATCATAAACAGCAAGCTTCTGGTACTCCTCACCTTTAATGGCTAACCACATGACATCTTCAGGATTCACAATCCCACCTTCCTCAAGAAACAGTTTCAGTAGATTCTTTGAAAACCCGCTTACCAAAGCTACTCCTTTCTGCTTGGCTGCTACCGGTGTAGCCGACGAGTCTCTCAAGTTCCAAAATATAATTTCTGGAACATTCTCAAAACCATTCTCCTTATACTTCCTCTCAACCACCTCATAATCCGTCTCCCAATGTTCCTCCGAATCACTGTCCATATCACTGTTATATGTTGCACTATCATATTGGTTGAAATTGCTGGATCCCACTGCACTATCAAACTCCATGTCGCTGAACACAAACAACCGCTTAATCATCTGGTCACTGGTTAAGTTATTCTCAACTGCAACCTCTAGAATCCGATCAAAAACCTTCTGGAAATCCGTGTTCATTCCCCAATCCATTTGTCTCACAAACTCGGTCTTTTCTCTCAGGCTCGAGCCCGTGACTAGATGAAGCTGCGGGTTCTCGCTAAAGGTGATAACTTTCCCTTTCCACGGCTCTTCATTAAGCTCCGAAACCAACAACCCAAGCGCAATACAAACCTCCATAGGTACACCCGCCATGCTCCCAGAGACATCGCAAACCGCCAACGAGTTCTTCATCTTCCCTTTCTTGGCAACATCTTCCACCATTCTCGCCCACTGAAGCTCCGCAACTTCGGAGCCAACTTCATCATCCCCCAGCTGACTGATTATCTGGTGAGGAAGCAACGCGCCAGCAGCCATCTTCTGCTTCCCGGACTTGACATCCTCCAGAAACTCCCTAAACCTCTCGCCATCATGCTTCTCGAAGAGCGTCTTGTAGTTCGTCATAGCAACAGAAGCAACTCTATTGTACTTCAAATGGTTCCACTCCCTTGCACTCATTGAAACCTCAGGCAATGCAAGCGCTTTACGCAACGGCACAAGGACTTGTTTCCTCAGCCTATCTCTGATCCTATAGGCGTAATGCGTCTCTTCTACCCCTTCGTACTCGTCTCTAGAGAACATCCTCCTAGCAATCGCCTCGCATATCAATGAAGTCTTATCGTACGAAGAGTCAACAGAAGGGCACCACTTAGCCGCTAAACTAATCTTATACAGATCATTGGAATTCAAACACACCAAATCGGTTTTCAACAAACCGGCAAACAAATCCGCGATATTATCAAACAGTAATCTGTAGTTAGCGTCAGAGTTATACCTCTCCAAAGCTTTCTTGGCCTTCTCCAACTCTCTCTGTTTCCTTAGATCTCTAGCCTTTGTTTTATCTACATGACCACCGAGCTCCTCAAGAATCCGATCTTTTAAATCCTTGGAGCGAGTGTCTCTGGTGCGCTTGAACTGACTCTGGTTCCTCTTCCTCCACACCCGTTTTGCTCCTCTCATCTGCACCTCCTGGTGAACTTCAAGGATCCGATACAGAATCTCAGGCAAATCTTTGAAGTAGCCGAAATCGACTAGAGACGGGAGATTCAAAGCTAGGGTTTTGGGGTGATTCTCGTAAAGCCACAACGCTGCCGTGTAAAACCCTTCTTTGTCAGACTTGCCAGTGCCTCGAACTCCTCGGAGATGGCAGACGAGTTTCAACGTGGTCAACGGGTCGTGGGACCAAGAAACCGCCAGACGTTGGATCAGATCGTTGGGAGGCGTGTTGGGCACGATGTGGAAGAAGAAATCTAGGCATGGGTTGCCCGAGGAGAGAAACGTGGGTGACAAGTTTTCTGTCAGACCCATCGGTGGGCGTTCTTCGAGGGCAAGTGCGGCCGTCTTGGAGATCAGATTTTGGTCGTTTGAAACAGGGGTTTCCAGCGAAGTGGTGGTGGTAACTGGTTTCATGATCGGTGTCTCGAGGACGGAGGCGGCGGAAGGTGGACCTAGAAGGGCTGTAGTCGAAGAAGCCATTGAAGAGAGAAGAGACAAAGGAATGGTGTGATGGTCTAACGATTTTCTTTTAGGTTTGACTTAGTTTTGAGATGGAAGCACGATGTGAAACACACAAATACATAGAGAAAAAATAGAAAACCCTACGAAAAAGATACGTGTAAGATGTAGAAAAGATACATATTGCATCTATCCATGATATGGAAATATACTAAAAAAAATGTAACCGTCTATATACAAAGATATTTTGTAGATTAGTGCAAAGTTGTGGTGTAACCGTGTATGTTTCTTTGTTGATGTATTATTACCTAAATATAGATTGTGCTCCTTTTTTGCAGACAACCTTTGTATTAAAAGTCCAATGGGTATTTTATAAAAATGTAGTATGGGCTTACAAAACAGAGACCCATTAAGAGAGATTTACATTATTTAGATTAGAACTCGTGAAAACTAACGAATGACTACTTGTTGGGTTAGCTTTACACGCCTATCAACACGTATCTCTGACAACCCGCAAATTGTAAATATAGAACAAAAAAACTAGTACATTATCCATATGCCATAATTTGAGGTATAAATTGTCTAGTTAATCTGATTCACCAGATCCTTTTTGACAGAGATACCTATTTTAAAATCATACAAATGAATAATATATGGTCAAAATTTCATTAATAAAAGAAACTAATTGTCAGCTAACACCAGAAGCAATAAAATGAAGAATAATACTCACATTAGAATCTATTAAAATCATCTCAATCGTTATACCACCAGCAGCAAAATACTATTTCCATAAACGTATGGTTTTCACCTTAATTTTCCATATTGACTTGAATAATTAAATCAGATGAATAACTGATTGCAGCCGTAATTCTTCCTAATAACTTTCTTAGGTTTCGAAGTTGTAAGAGAATTTAGATATGAAGATAAAAGCTGACTAATGTGGTCCTTATATATATATTTATATACACACACCAATATAAGACATTTATTAGAAGGATATTAGTATATGCATATCTTGTATTTTTTTGAATTACAGGTGAAGGAAATATTAGTTGTTCCTAAATATGTCTCACAACGATTATTAAACATATTATAAGGTAACCCATTAAAATCGCTAGGGGCGAAACCCCGCGTAAGCACGGGAATTTTAGAAATTGGATTGTTGTAGTTGAAAATGTTGATGGAGGTGGAGTGTAGAAGAAGAGTGAAGAGATTTTTAAATGCTTATTAGTGTACTTGTGTAATGTCTAAAAATTCTTTTAACTGGAAATAAAACTGAAGAAAAATTCTATCTAAATACCGCATCTTTAGCGGTGCTATTGTGTGTCATGTAAAAAATATGTTTTCAAATTTTTAACAACGATTGTAAATATTACGTTAACCAATTTTTAATTTTTAAAACGTAGAAATTTTTTTTCTCCGACGTCGTACATTGCTGAAATGGTGTTAAAAAAAACTTGAAAAGTGGAAATATTACAAAGTTTAAAACAGGATTAACCAAGAGAAAAGATGTACCAATATACTTAGTGTTCTAGAGGAATTTTGGTGTTTTATAATAGATGATGTTTGCACAAATCTATGTAACTTTAATTTTATCAAAAACTGTGTAACCAATTGAATTATTTTTATTTTTATTTATAATTAAATAAATTAGTTTTTTAAATTGTAATTTAATAAAAAAAAATTTTTTTAATATTTGTGCATTGTAGCAAAACATCAAGTAATATGGAACCGATGGAGTACTATAATTAAGAGATTTTAAACTCTGTTGGAAGCCTAGCTAGTCTCTAACTGTACAAAGCCTGGATTGTATTTTAAACATAAAACTTGTACATGTGGCTAAAACCTTCCTGGAAAAACATACACTGTTTGATTGGCCTCATGGTTATCAAAATTAAGAATTGGCCAATCTTAGATAGTTAAAACAAGATTTGTAAAAATTTAAAAGTTAAATCTATGAATTAACTGTTTTCCTGAGACTTCTATGCCATGACAGCAAGAACTACACACTACACATGGTTTAGTAGGAGGAGATTTAAAGTAACTAACTGAAATCAATTAAATTTTAAAGAACTCAACAAGTCTCAAGAACAGACGGAAATCTCAAGATGGTACATAAATCTCAGTACACAAAATAGAAAAACAAATACAAGGAGCCTTTTAGACAAAATCTCAATTCTCAAACTCAGAAAAACATGTCTGTTATGCTTGTTGGTAGAGCTAATGATAACATTTATCATCGTAGGAAGCTGTTGGATGGGAACTGTCTTAATGGGTTCTGTCGACGGTTTCTCCACAACTTTTACAAAAAGTAAACATTGTTAGATACGCAAGGCATGATTTTTTAGTGAATGAATCAAGAGGAGCTTATGCTTACTTTTTAATCTCACGGCCATCCCTAAGCGGCATACCTTGTGATGACGATGATGAGTTAGTTTCACTCTTCCTTTTCTCTCCTACGCAATCTCATAATCAAAAAATCAATAACAAAACATCTCTGCCCTGCTGCGAAAACATTACTCAATACCATCTTCCATATTTCTTATTCCTGCTTCCACCTCCGTTCCGTTGTGAGTCACAACTATTTGTTATGTTTCTCAGTTCTTGTGATTCCATGGGCTTTACTAACCGGAATAAACCATTGTCTTGAATTTTTAATACGAACATATCATAAGTCTTCTGTCAGTTACTATGCTTGCGGTTTCCTGCAGTTTTCATATGTTATTTAATATTAGCTCAAAAAATCTTAAATATATCCTAAAAGCACATCGAAGAGTATGCCTTTCATTCTCACATTATATGGTATTTGCTCTGACTTATAGACTATTTTAATTCGAAAAGGTTCCATCCATACGTCTTGAACAAAAAAAACCTAATAGGCAAATCCAATACAGATCACATGATCCAGTTACTATGAAATCTACGTTGAATAATTGAAAGAAAAGGATAAATGAAATATTGTATATAACTGAATCTAAAAAAGAGATCTTTACATCCAAAATATGATAATGTTTTTGTTTCAATTATCCCACATGCACTGGTGTCCGACATTCACACATGCACCAAATTGTTTTTGTATAAGCTCTAGAAATATTATGAACGATAACTCAGCCAGGATAGACCTATTGACTACCTATTCTCCCATTAACTTGGCCAAACATTCATCGTTGCCGTCGTCAACAGTCAGTTCAACACGGAACACAGAAGGAGTATGTTAGCTCTGAACATGTATTTAAATTAGGTTGTTCCTTTAGATTGGGGTGAGGATCACTTTGTACCTGTTCACACCTGTGTGGAAAAACACATCTGTTGCACCAGAGGGATGTCTGGATCTGTGCAGCTTCATGTTGCATCAAGAAAGGAATGACCATCCATTTTGTTGAGGGACCCTGACAATCTGAACTTTACACAGGAAAATCAACTTCATGTGTCTTTACGGAAGGAAAAGTAGTTGGCCCTATTTAAAAGCCACATACAACTCATAAAAGAGGCTGAAAGTGTTCGCCAGCACTCTAAATAAATAAAAAAATCAAAGTCTTAGATAAAAGTTTCAGCTCAACACTCTATTGATAGTAAAGCGAACTACAATTACATAAAGATTGGGATGTTTAGAGCAATCTATTAATAAGACAAATCAATGAAGGATATTTGATGATATTTTAAAGCAAGATCACTAACCATGCAGCCTTCAATGATGTGTTTCTCCATGACCATTCTCTCTGCAACATATAACGATTTGCAAACTGATAAATTCAGAAAGGTGTACTATCGCAAAAAGAAGGGAAAAGAGTTGGAAGAGAGTAATGAAGTGAAGGCAGGAAGCGAGGGAAGTTTAATTCAAAATAAAGAAGTAGAAGAGGAACATTTGGATTGAGTGAGAGTCTTTGCAGTTACGCATTCTTTGATCTAGCTATGTTTAAATAAGAGTCATTAGTTCATTTGTGAGGTATGCTTTGTATTTGATTGCTCTTAAACGTCATGAGTTTCCAGTCGAGATGAGACTGACGTGAATGGTGATCTCGCTATGAGAGTGAGCCAGGATCGTAATACAAAGTTGTAATCTCTTTACATTGATATACAAAGAAATATTCATTGATCGTTGAGTTACAGATATCTTGAATCTATCACTGGTGCGGAGAAACTTGATCGGAAGCTACGTGAAGCTGAAATCATGTAAGAAACGGGGATCGGAGTGGAATCGGAGATGACGCCGAGCTCAGGGATGCAGAGAGAGGCGGTGTTACGAAGAATGGAAGATGAGATTGAGTATATGAGGATCGGATGCGATAAGATCTCCAGATCTGATAAAGCAACTTCGGAATGCCTGGATCTTTGGAGAAACAGATCACGACAATGGGATCGAGTTCCGATGCTCGATTCGGAGTGTTGGAGAGCCAGATGTTTGCGATAGCTGAAACATTGGCTCGTATAGAGGCGAACACAGTATTCAATCAACGACAAAGGAAAGAAGTGGCATCCTCATCGTATGATCTACCTAATCAGGTACCTAATCCTTCTCAGGAACTGGAACAATCTCAGTTAGGTTATCGGGGAATCCAGAACACTTTGACAAATCGAGATAAGATATTGAGAATCACCAGGAAGTTACAGTTGGTATCCTTTGCCATTTGACTGGATTTCCAGGGTGGAGAGATTCTTCAGAATTAGAAACTACAATGAAGAAGAGAAGTTACAGTTGGTATCATTGAGTTTGGAAGGTCCTGTGTAGAACTGGTTCAATGGAGAAATGTCAACTAATCCGTTTAAGAGCTGGAATCAGTTTACAGAGAGGATGCTCAAACCGGTTGCTGGTCCTATAGATAATGATCCGGTGGCGAAGTTATTCTGTTTACAACAAGAAGGAGATATTCTCGATTATGTGAATGAGTTTGAAGCGTTGAGAAATCAAGTAACGGGAATTGATGAGAAGAACCTGATTAAAGTTTTCTATAACGGTTTGAATCCAGAAATGAAGGAGGTCACTCGTATGAAGGAACCAGTGAGCTTGACCAGTCACAAATTGGCAGTGTTAAAGATGCAAAGCACGTCATTCTGTAAGGTGATGGGCTCAGCTGCTGGAGGAGAAACACAGAGAGGTTATCAGCATCATTCCCATTCAGTTCGCCCTACGAGTTTTACTCCAAAACAGAGTGGAGATAAACCACGATTGGAGGCTGGGTCTAACAAGGAAAACGCAGTTCAACAGAAACCAGCTTTAAGACCAAGACAGCAATATACAGACGCAAAGCTCGACCGCATGAGAAAGGACAAAGTTTTCTTCAAATGCAAAGCTCCTTGGTCTCCAGATCATAAAATGGAATGTCCAAATAGAATGCTAAGAGTACTTACGATGATCAACGGGTTAGAGCTTGAGGTTATGGATTCTTACGAAGAAGAAGGCTTGCAAGAACAACCGAACCAACAAGTGTTACACACGTTATCACTGAATTATTATTTGGGCATTGACTCTCAAGACTACGAAGATGAGAGGTTTTATCAATAATAAAGAGGTGATAGTCATGCTTGATAGCAGAGCATCTCACAACTTCATCTCACAAGAGGTTGTGACCAAGCTACGATTGAGAGTTTCTGCAGAGAGTAGCTTGGACGTGTTGTTGGGTAATGGAGTAACTGTGAAAGCAACGGGAGTATGCCGATCAGTTACCTTCCAATTAAGAAAAACCAACTTCACAAGTGACTTCATCTCTCTTGAACTGGGGAATGTAGATGTGATACTTGGTATTCAATGGCTTGAAACTTTAGGCAAATGCGAAGTGGACTGGAAGGAGCAGGTCCTTTCGTTTGTCTATAATGGGAAAAAGTGAATTTGTTAGGAGAGAAGTGGTTACATTGCACTAAGTTCTCATTCCAGTGTTTGAAACCGGTCTATACAAGCAGCAAAGGAGGAAGGGAAGCGCTTCTTGCTACTTCTAGCAACATCTCCATTTCCGAAAGTCGTATACAAGTCTCCCAGATACTGCAGGAGTTTGTTGATGTGTTCAAAATTCCAACCACGTTACCACCGTCCCGTGGAAAAGAATACGCTATCAACTTACAAACCGGCGTATCATCAGTCTCTGTTCGACCCTACAGATACCCTCATGCTAGTAAAATAGCTATGGAACAGATGGTTACTGATATGCTAGCTACTGGCATCATACGACCAAGTACTAGCCCGTTCTCTAGCATGTCTTGCTTGTCAAAAAGAAAGATGGTTCTCTACGTTTCTGTGTCGACTAGAGATCATTGAACATAGCTATGGTTTTGGATAAGTACTCCATCCCAGTCATTGATCAGTTGTTAGACGAGTTGCACGGTGCTACGGTCTTTACTAAACTTGACCTCCGCTCCGGTTATCATCAAATCAGACTGGTAGAAGCTGACATCCACAAGACAGCATTCAGAATAGTAGAAGGCCACTACGAATTCTTAGGCATGCCTTTGGGCTTGACTAACGCGCCTGCTACTTTCCAAGCTCTTATGAACAAGGTGCTTAAACCATTTCTCAGACGTTTCGTGCTTGTGTTCTTCGATGATATATTGATTTACAGTCAGAATCAGTCAGATCATGAGGAACATGTACGGCAAGTCTTACAAGTATTGAGAGAGCAATGCCTATTTGCTAATCAGAAGAAGTGCACATTTGCGGTTTCGAGTGTTGATTACGTTGGTCATATAATTTCCGCAAACGGTGTAGCTACGGATTCAGAGAAGACTACATCTATGAAGGTTTGGCCTATTCCAAAAACGGTTAAGCAGCTACGTGGTTTTCTCGGGTTAACTGGATACTATAGGAAGTTTGTGAGACATTATGGTGGTATTTCTTGCCCTTTGACGAGTTTATTGAAAAAAGATCAGTTCTCATGGACTTCAGAAACTCAGTAGGCGTTTGACAAGTTGAAACAAGCCATGATCACTGTCCCTGTCTTAACACTGCCGGATTTTCAACAAGTGTTTGTGGTGGAGTCTGATGCGTCAGGTTTTAGGTTAGGCGCTGTGTTGATGCAAACTAAACGACCGATAGCTTTCTTTAGCGACGCTCTTACTGAGAGGGAACAACTGAAGCCGGCTTATGAATGTGAACTGATGGCTATTAGGAAATGGAAACACTATTTACTGGGCAGAAGGTTTCATGTCCACATAGACCAAAGAAGCTTGAAATTTCTGCTTGAGCTAAAGGAAGTAAATCTCGAATATCAGAAATGGCTAACCAAACTGTTGGGATTTGATTTCGATATCTTTTACAAACTTGGTCCAGAGAAAAAAAGCAGCTGATGGGTTATCTCGCTCTATGTCAGTCGCTTCTTTACTCTTGGTATTGATGGTACCAACAGCACTTCTGTGGGAAGATTTGAATAAAGAGATTCAGAATGATGAGATGAGACAGAAGCCGATTACTCAAATTTCCAAGGGCGAGTTGTTATCAAAGAAGTACAGAGTCATAGAAGGAAGACTGTGGTCCAAGAAGTGTTTAGTGATCCCAAGCTCTTCCGTCTTAATACCTCTCCTTTTGAACGAAGCTCATGATAGTAAGTCTGGGGGTCACTATGGAGTTCTCAAGCCTTTGAAACGAATTCAGTGCTCGTTTTATTGGGCAGGAATGTACAAACAAGTTCAGAAATATATAGCAGCTTGTGGAATATGCCGAACTCATAAACATTCTACTCTATCACTGGCGGGTCTGCTACAGCCTTTACCAATTCCAGAGCTGATTTGGGATGATATCAACATGGATTTCATAAAGGGTTTACCTACTTCAAATGGCTACAATGTGATTCTGGTTGTGATTGATCGTCTCAGCAAGTTTGCGCATTTTGTTGGCCTTAAACACCTTTTAACTGCATTAGATGTCACCAAGAGGTTTGTATCTGAAATCGTTCGTGTACATGGGTTTCCACGGAGCATAACATCTGACCGTGATCGCATATTCTTGAGTTCTTTTTGGACTGAGGTCTTTCGTTTGGTGGGAACGACATTGAAGTATAGTACGGCTTTCCATCCTCAAACTGACGGCTAATCTAAGGTTCTCAACCGTTGCCTTGAGACATACTTGAGATGTTTCTCTTCTTCTCATCCTCGAACATGGCACACATATATGGCATGGGCAGAACTATGGTATAACACGACCTACCATAAGGCATTACAAACTACTCCGTTCAAGATCGTTTATGGTTGGGATCCTCCACCAATATTGCTATTTAAATCAGGATCAACAACTAATTTCGAATTGGAAAAAGCTTTACGAGAACGAGTTGAATTTTTAGAGGTGTTGAAGAAGACGGTGGCGAGGGCTCATGACATTATGAAAAATCAAGATGACAATTCGAGAAAAGACGTTCAATTAGCAGTGGGAGATACGGTTTATCTGAAGTTACAACCCTATCGACAGAAGACAATGGGTCATCGTTTCTGTCAGGAGTTGGCGGCAAAGTTCTATGGTCCTTACCGTATATTGGAGAGGATCGGTAACTTGGCTTATAAGTTACAACTACCTTCGGAAGCACGCATTCACCCTGTATTTCATATCTCTCAGTTGAAACTCGCACTGGGACAACATGAGCAGTGCAATGTATTGCCTCCGGGTAATATTACTAAAGCGGATGAACCTATTGTACCAGAGAACGTGTTGGAGAAATGTTTTGATGCGAAAGGGGAGTTGGAGTTGTTGGTACAGTGAAAGGATAAATATTCTCTTGAGAACTCATGGCTGTTATATCAGGAATTTATTACTCGTTTTCCTGATTACCAGCTTGAGGGCAAGCTGGATTTTCGTTGGGGGGAGTATTAATAGATTCAGAAAGGTGTACTATCGCAAAAAAAAGGGAAAATAGTTGGAGGAGAGTAATGAAGTGAAGGCAGGAAGCGAGGGAAGTTTAATTCAAAATAAAGAAGCAGAAGAGGAACCTTGGATTGAGTGAGAGTCTTTTCAGTTACGCATTCTTTGATCTAGCTATGTTTAAATAAGAGTCGTTAGTTCATTTTTGAGGTATGCTTTGTATGTGATTGCTCTTAGACTTCATGAGTCTTGAGTTTCCAGTCGTGATGAGACTGACAAGAATGGTGAACTCGTCATGAGAGTGAGCCATGATCATAATACAAAGTTGTATACAAAGTTGTAATCTCTTTACATTGATATACAAAGGAATATTCATTGATCGTTGAGTTACAAATATCTTGAATCTATCACAAACACGATGAAACCAAAGCCAAGGGCACGACCTGAACCCGCGGAAACAGTAGATGTTTCAGCAACTGTTCTCTCACCAACCGATCTGAGACGGTAACATTCAGTTCTTGACCCAATGACCTCCCCCAAGATTGAAGTTGCAATGGTCAAAGCCATGGCAGTTTTCGGCATCAGAGAAGTCTGGTCTTGAAGATTATCTCCAAAACTCGAATGTCCAAAAATCGGGACAAGACCGTCTTGATTTGCCATAGAAGAGATTGAAAGATGAATGAAATGCAGAACCATCTTCAAAAATTGGACCTTTGCTACCTTTTTGCACCTGAAAAATAAAAATAATCTTTAGATCACCATTAAATTAAACAGAACATACAATTTTTAGGTTAAAGGGTAAGTAAATTTATAGGAACTGCTAAACTCAAGGAGGAGAGGGAGAAACTAGTAGGCTTGTTGCTGTTTCTGATGAAAAGGATTTTTGGATTATGGTTTCATCAGCAAAGGGACACACAATGAGATGTTTCATTTTCCTTTGATTTCCTTTTCGCTTAGAAAATAGCCTGAGAAATCAAATTTAATAATCCAGAAGTTGAGTTAAGAAAAAACAAACCCAGGATGCTAAGAACACCAATCGAGATACCCAAAAACATCAAACTGAAAATATAAATCATTCACAGATTTCGTATGACCAACAAAAAACTTACATGCATTATCACAAATTTAACCAAATCTCGTACTTGCCAAAATACCCTCCAAGTAGTTCTTTATATGTGTCCCACGAAATCAAATCCGACACCGATTCCATCTTCTGCTCCTGCAAATATAAAACCTATCAGTGAATTCGATCTGCCCATTTCGTTTACAAACGGAACAGAGTCCGTTAATGGTACACTGATGGCAACAGTTCAGAGTGTAAAGACTCTTCATTGGAGGTGCGAAATAGGGGGTGATCCAGAGACATGGGAAATAGAGAGTTAAATGATACGATAGGGAAGATTAAGAATTTGGAGAATAAATGTTTGGGGTTTGCAGAAAAAGTTGAGCGGAGAAGGGGAAGGTAAAGAGTCAAGAAAAAATAAGAACAAAGCAATGATCGACATGAACACAAAACGCTGAGTTTAGTAACATAAACCGAACAATCATTTCCGGCGAACCGAAATCATACCGACCAATTAACAAAACCGACACTACAGTGGGGGCCACAAACTTAAAAAACTGCTGATTTGGACACTCTCAACGAAGAAAGAAGTGTCTCATTATATATACGATTTTATATTTATTGTAGTCTGGAGCTTAAATTACAATCAATGAGGATCAACAATCTTTCTATATATATGTAACCCAGGTTCTAAAATGCGCCCGCGAAGTCCGATTAAGCGGCGGTGCAACGCTCGGCGGTGGTTCACCGTGGCGATTTCAACCTCCGCGGCCAAGAAATCGGATTGATTAAAAAAGTCATTATTTTTGAAGTTTTAAGTGTCCAAATCGCATTTTGAAAGGTATATCTATGAGTTTGATGCATAAACAACAAGAAAAGCTCAAAAAGTGTTTGGATTTTGACAAGTTTTCTTGACGGCGGAAAAAAAATTACAGTAAACCCTAAGAAAAACACAAGGAAGAAGGTGACGTAATAACAATTATACCACTCACTTAAAAATAACTTATAATGTGTCTAGTGGGTTTTGAACCCAACTTGGGATAAACTGACAGTAGAACATTAACCAAAGGACCACGTTACTTTTACTTGTTTCATCCCATATGTTTATATATCTATACACATAATTATTTTAAACTTAAAATAATAATTAAAATTACTCCCCGGTTAAACTCCGATTAAACTCCGCGTTAATGAAAAATCGCTAGGCCCGGACCGGCCGCCCGATTCGCGCCTAGCGTAGTTTTAAACATGGTATGTACCATATAATTGCTTGCTAACTATTCTAAATTAATTGATTGATGCTCATATTTTATGGATATTTGTAGACAATATCTATATTATTAAAACTGAAAGACAAATTAGTTTTGTTTGGTAATATGAATAGCATTTAAAAAAAAGTTTATTTGGAAACATGAATATCAGTTTTTAAAAGAGGTTTGTTTGTAAACATGAATAGCATTTTAAAAAATATGTTTGTTTGGAAACATGGATAACAATATTAAAAAATAATATAATATTGTTTGAAAACGTGAATAGCAGTATATTAAGAAAAAATAATAAAATTATGTTATTAAAAACATAGAAATCCATTATATTATGATAAATTATCTATTTGGACCAACTTTAAAATATACGAAAATTAGCTAATCTAATTACCTAAAAACATCCTTTGTCTAAAAAATAATCATAAAACAAAATATAAACTTCATACACATATTTCAATTCAAAATAATAATTTAAATTTAGTTTAAATCAAAAATTGATTCGAAAATGTACATATTCAAAATTTTATTTTTACTTAAATATTTTTCAATAACCAATATAAAAAAAATTTAATATTTATAACAAAAATACAATAGAAATTCCAATTTCATATACCAACTTAAATTATGGTTTTAATAATATAGATATATGTGATTATTTATATTATGGTACATATTAAATACTATTAATTATATGATTACTTATATTATGGTACATATAAAATATGATTAATTACATGATGACAAAAATATGATATAGAATAGTGTAGGGTGCGCGTTCGAGTACCTATTCAGGTTCGGTTCGGGTTTTTTTTTTGGTTTTGGGATCAAAGATTTTAACCCCATTCGAATATTTCTAAATTTTGGTTCGGATTCAGTTCGGATCTTTACAGGTTCAGTTCGGATCCGGATAACCCATTTAAATTATTTTTAAAATTTAAAAAATTCATGATAAACTTTAAATTTTTTAAGATATATAAACAAAATAATATATTACATATAAATTTAAACAATATGTAAGAATACCTAAACTTAACATATAAATTGATTTGGGACAAACATTTGGATAGAGAATCAATAATTATTTTAAATAGTTTGGTGTTTAAGTATAGTTTAATTACTTTAGATATTTACTTTTGACTATTTGTATATATTTTCAAATATTTAAACCAACTTAAAAGTACCATATATATTCTAGATGTTTTTATATACATTAAATCTAAAAATAATTAATATATATATAAGTATATAAATCTATTTCAGATATATTCGGGTATCCGAAATACTTAGGTTCACATTAGATTTGGTTTCAGTTCTCAATAATTTGGATATTTAATCAATTTCGGTTCGGTTTGGTACTACTTTTTTGCATCGGGATCGGTTCGGTTTTTTGGATTCGGGTATTTCGCTCATCCCTAATATTGACATGAAAAACAAATAGAAATATATTTTATAAAAATACACCAGCGCGGGCGTGCGAATCAAAATCTAGTTAGTATTATTACGTGACTAAATAAATTGCAATAGAAGTATAATTTTGAAAAGAATTATCGCCTAAAATTTTTAGACAAATTTGAGTGTTCGCCGGACTGGCTCTCGGGTCACATGTTGTTGAGCCTTTCACGGAAGTAAGGGATAGTCTATGGTACCATCATAAGTGGAAAATGAGGCGTTTTACGGTGGACAAGCGGCGTCCTGATTCCGGTGTCTTGGTGTCTCGATAGTGAAGCTGCTCCTCCGGTTCTCGGAGGCAGTGTGTGGAGAAAATTAACAGCTTTGCACGTGGTCAACGGGAGGATTGTTGAGACCGTTAATGCAAGGTTTAGAAGTAGCACATTTGCAGTACCATAAGAAAATAGATTCAGTAGTGCTGCTCTTCTTCATCTAACGGAGTTCAGGCTGGGTCGCGGGAGGAGCCAACGCCTCAACCCACCTTTCAAGGGACAGCTCCTTAGTATCTGGATATTGGATAAGCCTTGTTGGGAGTAAGCACCTCTCGGGTGTTGATGCAGCCGGTCAAGAATATCACGTGTATCTTTGGTACCTGCTGCTGGTTTTCAAAAGAACTCTCATCTTAGAACTTTTCGACGGTTCAGGACCGGAGCTGTAACCTTGTTTTTTGGTGGTAGAATGTAGTGGTCTAAGTGGGGTGGTTTGTTTCGGGTTGTGGAGCTTTCTCACCTCGCTGTGGTTAAAATTACAACAATTAAACTATAGGTTGCGCTTGATCCGAGTGAGAAATCACCTAATGAGTGTTCCAGAGTGTTGCTAAGATGCACTGTTGTATTTGTAGTGGAATTTCAATGTGATCAAACTATTCATTGTAAACTGCTTGTTTTATGAAAAGTTGATGTTGAGCCAAAAGAAAAACACTGAAGTTACTCATGATATATACTCGTGCTGTTTCTTGGAATTCGCATATAGAACAAGTTCAAGGAGAAGACAAAAAAGTAAAAAGGTCTCTTTACTGCAGGTGTGTTCTTGTCTCTTACTTCTGTTAAACTTACCTATCTGATATGCACATTGAATTAGGATATAAAGAAACAATAGAAACATCACTTAACCTTTATCTATCTGAATTTTTGTTTGAAGAGTCATCTGCTATAGCTGAAGAAAACAGAGCTGGAAAGGCTTATGTGTCAGATTATAAAGAGACTGATCCAGCATCCATGTCTAAAAGGGACTCTCTTAGAAAATCAAAAAAGAAAAGATCCGTCTGCAATGATCTTTGTAATATTAAACCCGAGAGAAAGAGACTAATTAGCTCTGTAATCCAGAAAGGGCGGCATAAAGCTTCACCAGCTTAAGTAAGACAAGCTATATATATTTAACAAATATACTTGCTTTTACGATTCTGTTGTCTGAATTCATGCTGAAGCTATTTTCTTCATGCAGATACCTAAAGATGGGCTTGATGCAGTTTACAAGTCACGGAGCCTTCTAGAAACAAGGTACGTCTCTGTTATAGAACACATCTCTTCTAATTAGACAACAGTATTGGTGTGAAACATTGATTCCATATACTAATATGCATTGATTTCATGTTGGTGTTGGTCTGCAATGTTCACGTTAACTGATATGCAACGATCAAGGAGGAGAATGATATGAGACTTGCATTCTGATCTATAAGCTTACGAACCTGAGGTTATTCTCTGTTCTAATTTTTTTGTTGTCGCTTCCATTGCTTGTGATAAGAGCTGATAGACTTATGTTTTTTTCTCATCTCTATTGGACTCTCCTTCTTACAGGTGTCATGCGCATGTGTTGATGAAGATTGGAGTCCTGCGGGCATGTACCGCCAAGGCCTGTGCAAGTCGCGGATCGTGATTGGCCAACACTTCTAGGGACTGCATCCCGTGTGGGCCCATACCGCCAAGATTCTCATTGAACTTGTACCTCAGTGGGGCAGGACTAGGTGGGTTGGTACAACCCGATTGCCAACACCACCAGAAACCGTAAAAACTAACTAAAATCAGTCTTCGAATTTAAGACGTATAGCAGTTTGAAGCGTTTAGAAAATGTGTTTTGCGAATGATAACATTGAAACCAATTATGCCCTTAATCAAATATGACTTGCAAAAGTATCTCTGAAATACTCATTTACAGAAGATCTTACTGTGATCTGTTGAAAACAACATCTTTTTAATAGATGTTCAAATTTTGGAGATATTTTAATATTTTCTCTTAAAATATTTCATCCCAGTTTTTTCCAGAGTTTTATATAGCTCTTAAAAAACATTCAGTATCATAAATCTTTATGGGATTATAGAATATCGAGATACAATTCAAGTCTTTGTGTTCTACTATACATATCAATATAATGTTTCTAATATAATTTTCTCCTTTGACCTTGTAACGAACTATTGTCACCGCAAGGTCATCTTACATTTCATTCGCTGGAAAAATTCACCTTTCAGATGCTTAGATTTTTTTTTTGTCCTCAGATTTTTTATTCCAAAATTTATCTTTTTCTTCAAGCTTTATATCGACTTGATTGCCTCATTTACTTTTGGCCAATCATTTACTTATATCCTCATACACTAAAGTAGTAGGTTCATGATCCTTATTTATAGTGTGCGCTTTCTCATTTATTTTCAACAGTCTATTTTGTCTTTGGTTCCATCTTTTTATTTGTAGTGATATGGTAATCAAGATCAATTTATCACCATCAGTAATTTACTCAGGTAACTTTCTATACATTAACCATATCCACAGTCTCTTTAAAAGATGCATCCTCTATTCATATATTTGCTCCTTTGTAGATCTTTTGTAACCAAATCAGTCAATCAAGTTTCTTACATATTCTAGACTCATAAATTTTTATTTGAGCATTTTCAGCGGAAATATGATATTTTGATTATTTTATCAAAATGTCTCTCAGTCATCTTATAAATGAATTATCCTATGAATTTCATCAGTTTTTTGGCATTCAGTTATCTTAATAATAGTCCATTTCATATATCTCATTTATCCGTTGTTTATATGTTTATAGCAACCTTGTGAACATAACTCTAATTATTTCATATACTTTATCTTTCTGGATTATATTTGTTTTTATTACCTGCATAACTGCATGTTTATATCAATTATGGAGATATTATTTCATCTTATTTGAATTTATTTTATCAAGTTCATTTTCAAGTGCGAACATAATCTTTTGGATGTTATCGAACTGAATCTCACTCTAGATCCAATAGCAAATTTAGTTATCCATTTTAGGTTAAGAAATTGTATCAAATAGTTTTAAAGAATTTTCTCAAACTAATTTTCATTTTCTAATAAAATACACTAACTATTTAGGATCCCTACCTATTATATGAACTAATTTTTGTTTCCAATATATAAACTATTAAAATTTGCAGATTTTACGTATTGATTTAAATGATGTCAAAATATGTTTAATAGAAAATGATATTAATTTTAGTTAAACATGTAGTTAAATTGTCAAAACACAGTATTCGTCAACCAAAACATCTCAAACCGATTGAGTCCTAAATTAATTAATCTCAATTCGAGTTTGACACCCTAATATCTGTTCTGGCCCCTTTTATGTTTCAAACCATGTTTTTTTGTTCACTTTGATTTCTGTTTATATCGATTCGTATCTGATATATGATTACAAAGATACACCATTAGGAAAACAATGGTCTATTTCGGCAATCATTGACTAGTGTGAAAAGAACCAACTGTGGATCTTCATATAAAGCAAAAGTTCCTTTTTCCTTGAAAAAAAAGTTTTTGTTTTTGTAACATCTCATTCTAAAACCAAGCGCTCGTAGCTTGGTGGTAAAGGAGGTACAGCTGTACTGCCCGCCACCCGGGTTCGAACCTTGGCTTGGAGCGCTGGACCTCTTTCGAGAGGATAGTTGGGAATGTGGCTGCCCAGATACCAGAGTTATCAAAAAAAAAAAAAACATCTCATTCTAAAAATACGGGAAGTCCATCAACATTTATTATTAGTGTCGTTGAGTGTGAGAATTAATTACACAAACGCGCCAGTGTTTTGTGCCAAAATCGTCAACATATGCACACGGCTTAGGCTAGACTACGAAAACAGTGTCGGTCATATTCTTTTCATTTGCTTCTTTTCTGGTAAGTTTAACAGAACATAAAGTAAAAATCAGAAAAGGAAAAAAAAATGAAGATTTGATTCTTGTGGTAGATTTGACTTATCGTCGGTTTTTTTTCTCTTAAGATTTAAACAATTTTGTGGTCTTTTGATTAGTATCCCCACCATGAAAGTTACTTTAAGTGTTTTCAAAATACTGCATCATTACTTGATTGATAAATGAAAGAAAATATTTCTCAATAAAATATAGCATCCAATGTTTAGATTCTTATATGTTGTTTCAATCTCTTTATAAGATAATTGGTGCTGATTTTAAACATGAAAACTGATACTCTTTTGGTTTGGTGCTGGTTTTAAATATGAGAGTGGATACTTTTTCCGTTCATAAAAGATCAATATTTTAGAAAAAAAATATATATTAATAAAATTTATTTTAATTTTTGTAATATATTATTCAAAAAATTAATTATGTTATTGAAATTATATTGACTAAAAGTGATGCAGAATAATTAGGTACAAAAACTAACACACTAATAATTAAAATTTCATATGTTTTCTATATGTGTAAAATTCTGAAACATACTTAGTTATTTTAAAATAGAAGAAGTATTTATTAAGTATTTACAGTAAAATTTATAAATTAATAATTGGACTATAGTACTTTATTAGTTTATAGATTTATTAATTTATAAAAAATCTTTTTAGATTTTGGAATATTTTAATTGTAAAATAATAACATACAGATTTTAATTGATTGTTTCAACTAAAAGATTATATATGTGTGTGTTTAACAGTAATCAATAATGAATGTTTTTACATTGCACAATAAAATGTAATTTGCGATTTTTTCCAATTATATTGACAAGATTGACTAATCAGTTTAATTAGTTGAATGTAATATTTCTCAAACCGCATACGATTTAAAAATTGTTTAGTTAGGCATTTTAATGTTTAGCTTTAGGCCTTATTCAAAAATGCGGCCGCCTAGCCGCTGTTTGGGGGTTGGCCACAACAAATTTGAAAATCGTTGAAATTAGGCGTTGATCTCCGTAGACCCACGTAAGACCGCCTAATTTCTGCCTAGTTTTTGAGTTGACCGCATAAAGCTTTTTTTCGTTCGCGTAAAACTAAAACTCGATTAATTATTTTTAATCATTATTGACAGATTTTGTGTAATTATTCATTACTAAATAATTACAATTAGCTATTAAACCTAAAACAAACACATACATACTGCATTTAGATAAAAAATCGTACCAAACACACCATGATCTAAATGATCGACAAATCAAAAAGAAGTTGTTTAAAATTATATAAAAAGTTATATAATTATGTCCAAAACTTAAAATTTGCATGTTTAAAATTAGTTAAACATATTATAATATATTAAACTATAATATATTAAACTATATTTAAAATTAAGCTCTGCGTATTCTCTGAGTACTTTCCGACTTTTTGATAATTTACTAGATCCAGACTTACCGCCCGATTATCGCCTAGCATAGTTTTTAGCAGGGGTTTTAGGTATTAAAAGGTACTTCAACTCAAATAAAAACAACATTTGTAAACAGGGAAGAATTGCAAGATCTTGCAATTCAACCTCATCGCACCACGCATTTTAATTATCACCTCACTAACTTTTATTTGTAAACTAAATTTTCATTTTAATCAACCCATCAATATGTAATAGTAATTTAAAAAAAAATAAAAAACAATATGTAATAGTTTATGTAGCTAGTATGTATTACAAGTTATAGTCACTAAACTAACTAGGTATTTTACTCGTACATACGAACCATTTTTGTTTATAGATATTTATTAACAAATATGTTATTAGATATACATTCATAATAACCGAGTATACACTCAAACAAAATAATCATGTTGACAAACAAAATATTAATATGTAAATAAAAAGATTTTATATCTAATGTTATTTTTATTTCCAAATATTATATTAAAAACATTAAGCTATAGTCAATCTATAAATTAAATATTTAAAATATATATGCTATGAGATACGAAGTTTACAAATAAATATAAATCATTTTTTTTCCTTTTCTTATAAAACATCTATATTTTTGTGTAATGATAAATATAATTATTATATGTGCATATATATAACTAATTATAAAAATTAACAAATAAAAAGGAAGATGTTGATAAACACAAAATAAATACATGAAATTATCTTTTCAAAACATGTTTTTCATTTATTTTGAGATAATTTTATAATATTAATTTTTAATCAGTTAAATAATGAATTATATAATTATTTATTAATATATTAAAATTTTGGTCAGATTAACTCATTACTTATTAATATTAATGATTCATTATAAAATTATGAAAACATAATAAATAAGCAAATTCTTTTTCAAATGATAATATAGATTCTAGCTGTGGTGGAATCCATGTGCCCAAAGTTTACTTTTTGTTTTTTCTTCTTTTATTGTATTTATAGTTTACAACGAGTCTATGTTGACTAGAATGGACGTGTTAAAAAGTCATACCAACCCATTTATCATACATGTTTCCAATCATTAATCTATGCCTAAAATCCATTTTAATTATTCTACTACATTTGTTTAAGAGCATCTCTAACCGTCTTTTAATCACTCATCTTTTATAGGCTTTTGCATTCCAACCGACTTTTATCCCTTCAAATTTAAAGATGTATTATTCACACCTTTAAAAAACTATTAACTTTTCACTTTACTCCCTACAACTATATATGTTTCAAAATATCAAAAATAACTTCTTATATATCATATTTTAGTACTTATAGTTATATTTTCTTAAATGTATTTCGATTAAAATTATTTTAGTAACACTTTTTGTGCTATTTATAGGTATATCTAACTAATATCATTTTATTTTCTCAAAAATATTTTATTTTGATATGTTTCAAATAATATGTTTTATTAGCTTTTGAAAGTTTAATGATTATAGATAAATATTATTAATATTAAGGATTGAAGTGTAAGTTATTAATTTTCTATAAAATAAATTAAAGTTGATTGCTAGAAAATCATCCATTTATCTCTTTATTTTAAGGATGGACCCCATTAAAATGAGAAGACTTGTTAGAGATACTCTAAACCCAGGTCCGAAAACGCGGCGATTTTAGCTGATTACTCGCCGGATAAACATTGTTCGGTGGGTAACCGCCGCGATTTTGACCTATCCGGCCAACAAATCGTAAAAATCAAATTCCTCCATTTTTCTGAAGTTTTTGTTGTTGGAGTCATGTGCATAGCTACAGATTGATTAAAACTGAGTAAAATTTCATGAGAAATCGCCAAGAATAGATGGAAAAAAAATCTGGCGGCTGGAATTAGGTTAGAAAATCGCAGAGAAGAGGTAGAAGACGAGGGTAGTGTGGTAAATTTGACGATTATTAAATAAAATGATAAAAAAAAGCAAATTGCAGCGCGTAGGGTTTGAACAGGTGACCTCAGAAACGTTTACCAGCAAAGGGAAGCCACTATACCGCGGCAGATTTACGTTGGGTGATACAATTATTTAGTATATATCTATATTTATATATTAAATTATTAAAAATTACTCCCCGATTAATCTCCGAATAATTCCCGATTAATTAATTACGCGCTAGGCCCAGACCGACCGCACGCGTTGCGTCTAGCGCGTTTCCGAACATGGCTCTAAACCATATTTATCTCTTAGACTTTTATTTGTACGGTTATTGATAGACGGACAGATGGTTACTTTGGTATTCTTGTTAATATGAATTGCTTAACTACTCTTACCATTTAAACTTATTTTCATATTTATGTTCTCTTGAAATATTCTTGAATTATAAGAATCATAATTAGTTTTTAACAAAAGAATACGAGCTCGAGACCAGCGGAGTGAGAAATATTTTGACTTGAGTCATAATATATAAAATAGAAGTTAACCCGCAAGTCCGTACGGGTTTGATTTTGATCTTTATATATAAAAAATTAGTGACATTTTTTAGATATATAGGTTATTCATATAATTTTATGTTCATACAAATTTATCTAGACCTGGAACAATTCAAATCGAATACTGCCCAAATTATTTTTGTATACCCGAACATAGTTTAATTTAAATCGAAAAATCTGATACTCGTAAAAATTGATATGTAAGTTATACCTGAATGACCATGTCTAACTGATTATGTAAACAAAATAAAATAATTTTGTTAATCAGATTGAATTTTTGTCATTAATGAAACAACTTTATTTAAACACTTCATTTAAATACGTGAAATTATTATGATTAATACGTAAAATAAATGTCATCAAATTATTATGGTAAATATAGTTAATAAAATAATTTGAAAGAGCGAAAAGGGAATGTAAAATATGTAATAAACACTCAAATGAAAACAATAAATGAATTGGTTATAATTAGTTGATAAGGGAATGAAAATCTGTAAGAATCTATTTAAAATTATGCAAGTATTATTTTGTACTTCAATTTTAATATAATAGATATAATATTTAAATCAGAAATATATGTAATTATTATAGTAAATATTTTTTTCACAAATTGATGGGGGCATATGAAATTTTTGCATAAATTAGTGGGATCAAATGACAGATTTTCACTAAATATTATAATTGTTTTAAAAAGATATATTTTTCCTACAGTTTTAATGGGATCACTTGACTCCACATATCCCTATTTACCTCCATCTTTGTTGGAGACATTGTGGTCGAATGGTAAGAGAACAAAACTGGAACACAAACATGTTTTGGATTTGATTTATTTGTTGCGTGAAAGTAGGGGTGGGCGTTCGGATATCTATTCGGGTTCGGGTCGGTATTTCAAATTTTTGGATATTTCTGTATAGGGGTGTAGAACCCATTCAGGTATTTCTGTACTTTGGATCGGGCTTTGGTATTTTTCGTTCAGGTTCGGTTATTTCGGGTGGATTCGGATATTTAAATTTTGAATGAAAAAAACTAAATTTTTCATTTTTTAATTTCTTGTATTTAAAATTATAACTTTCTATTAACTGATTTTTTACTTTTTAATAGATTGAATGATTAATAGATTTAGATATAACATTTCAAAAATAAATAAACATTAATTTGGAAATTATTTTTAGAATTTGGATGTAATTGTTGTTAATACATGACACAACAAGCTTGACATACATTTTAAATGAGTATCAAACCATTTCTTCCATAATTATATGTATATTATATGATCTTAAAGTATATGTAAAATCAATATAAAAATTTTAATAAAATGAGAGATGTAAACTAAAAGTATAAGGATAAGTGTATATATGTTCGGTTAATTCCGGTTATCCATTCGGGTTTGGATATTACCCGTTCGGATTTGGATATCCAATTTCTTCTAAATCATTACTCATTCCGGTATTTTGCTATTTCATTTCGAATTTCGGTTCGAGTTTTTTAAATCAGGTTTGGATACGGATTAGGATATCGAGTAAAGTACCACCCCTACGCGAAAATAAGACATATTGTTTCTGAATCCTAGTTAGATATGGATCTATACTTCTAATCTATTTATATATCCTGAAAAAAAAAATCCATATGGCTACACTTATCTTTAGAAATTAGTATGGACATTTCTATAGGTCCAGATATCCCTACATAAATCATCAAAAAAGAAGGGTACGAACTTTTATATTTTCAAACTGAATCTGTTTCATACACTTCAAAGTCTTATATAAGTTTCAGATTTAAATGATCACTTCATATAGCAATGTTGAATAACATAGTAACGTATCGGCCATTCTAACAACCAAACTTCTGAATTCAAATGACTTAACTTGTCGTTGCAGCAAGGTACACTGTCCTTCATTTTTGTTTTTTTTCTTTTTGAGAGAGGACATAATCCCTAACTAAGTTTTACAATTTTTTCACGTCGTTATGCTATTTAACTTTTGTTAAATGTTTTAGTCACATCATTAGTCTCATAATTATTAACAAGTCAGAGGGGCTATGGGAAAGCATACAGACACCCACTAAATATTTTTAAAATAAAAAGTAAAAAATCAATCTGTGTACGTGGGATTCATCTCAGAATTGAATGGTTAGATAATCTCAAGGACGTCAGAATTACAAATATTATTAAGTTGCTGCCGACAATAATGGTTAGATCATAAATCATATTCATAGTCATAGTCTAGTGAAGCAGATTACATATCATCATTACTCGCGTTAATTCAAACTACAATTTTATCTACTTAAGCTAAAAATGGGAAGTGTATAATAGATGGTTCTCATGCCTAGTGGAGGAACCACATGAAAATTTCTCATCCATGCTCCGAATGGAGAAAACGGATCAATTATTACGGTTATAGCTGTCCAAAACATATGTTTGAATGGTAAAAGTAAATAAACATTGATTCAAAGTACTGTATACATTTTAATTAGTTTATAGAAAATTTTATATACTATTTATTTCGATAACTTATAAGGGTTACTTATAAATACTTTTTAAATGAAATGATTATATTTTGATAAAAAGCTGTATAAAATATATTTAAAATTTATTTTGAAAAAGAATTCAATTGTTATTTAATTAATTTAAAATATTTTATTTAAATTTTAGTACTATTTTCATAACTAGAGTAGTTAACTAAAATATAACTTATAAAAGGCTTGGATATTCAGAATTAGAAATTCAATTTTTCATAAATTTTAGATTGGGTTCTGTTGGTTCAGATTAAATTATGTAGTAGTTCAAAAAATTGAATATAATTTAAGATCGTCAAAAGCTAAAAATAAATAATCGATGAACTGAACTAATAAATGATTCTTTAATCATCAAACTGAATTAAATCTATAACGAAACTTAACGTAAAAATCATAAATTTAAAAATTAAAAATAGAAAACATAAATTAGAATAAAAATGTGAGTATGATATAGATGATATGAACTTTTATCTTTTTAAAACTAAATTTTGTAAACATTTATATGATTGAAACCATTTAAATATAAATTTAGTATGTATTACATATTATTTAAACAAAAGAATAATTTACTTTAGAAATAAAACAAAAGAAAGAACTGCTAGTACCACTCAAAAAGAGTAGAGTAACTATTGTAGATAGTGGTTAGTATTTTTGTTCACAAAATTAAACCATTTGCAGTTCTTCCACAATTAAAGTGAATCATTCTACAATTAATAATAGTATGTTGAATGGCAAGTCATGGTGCAGTTGGCACACGTATGTGTATCCTCAATTGATATAACTCAAATTGCATGTGTTAAAACACACGTATGTGTATCCTCAATTGATATAACTCAAATTGCATGTGTTATCTAAATATTTTGATTTTGATTTTTTTTTTTTTTTTTTGACGGCAAACGGCTATTCTATTACTCAAACTTGAGGTGGTCTGGGTAACCAGACCGGAATAGAACAACCAACAAAATGTAACTTCCTATGGAAGGATCTAGCTGTCTTAGCTAAAAAATCTGAAATCTGATTCCGCGCTCTTGGAACATAAGAAATCTTGAAGTCCGGGAAGCATATGAGCAGTGTCTTTATCCTCTCCAATTCCGTTGCAAAACTTGGCCAAGCCTGAGGTTCCTTGATCATTGCGATCAAATCTTTGCAGTCCGTTCCAAAGTTCTGGCACGTTGAATATTGAAGCATGTTCTCCATCGCCCATCTCAATGCCTCCACTTCTGAGTGCAGAGCTGATTCTCTTCTGGGGCAGTTATGTGAACCCATGAGTTGCGTGTTTCCCCTGCTGTCCAACCAGACCCATCCACATCCACTATATTGAGCAAGCGCTGTCCATGATCCATCCAGTAAGCAAACATTGCCCAAGCTTATGGCTTGGGGTTCCTGTATAGTACTCTCTGGTACTACTGGCGGCATCACATTGGCATTAAACCAAGCTTGACACTCACTTTCAGCATATCGTACTAGTTCCAGTGGATCTCTGTCTATGCCCCTAAAGAGTTTGTCATTTCGAGCCTTCCAAATGTACCAAATTAACCAAGGATAAGGATCCCTGTCGAGCTCTGGTTCCAGTGAACCATCTTTTTCCCAGAAGAGGTAGTTCATATTTGTGTAGATGCTTGGTGCTGGAAAAATACCAGGATTAGTCGGAGTCGATGAATGAAGCCAAACTTGTAGAGCAGGTGGGCATTCGAAAATCGCATGTGTTACTGACTCCTCTGGTTCACCACATCTCGGGCAGTAATTATCACATCTCATATTTCTCCTTGCTAGATTTCTCGTTACTGCCACATGACCAGTCAACAATTGCCATAGAAGATGACAAATTTTCTTTGGCGCCTTTACCTTCCAAGCAAAGGCTTGTAGTTTTGTAATACTTGGCTCTACCATTTGATTTTCAGCATCATCCTTCAATAAGTTTCGAGCAACCCAATATCCAGACTTGACCGTGTATTGTCCATGTCGTGTGAAGTTCCAGCAAAAAGTGTCGGGTCTATGAGTTGTGCTTACAGCTAAACTCCTTATAAGAGGTATGTCATCAGGTCTGACATATTGTTCCAGTAGATTGACATCCCATTCCTTCAATTCCTGGTTTATAAGGTCACTCACTCTCATGTTTGGATTCATAACTGGTGCTATGGGTATAGCTGATCTAGCTGGATTCAATGGAATCCAGGGGTCTTCCCACACCTTAACCTCGTAGCCAGAGTGTATTTTCTGTCTTATCCCCAGCAACAAAAGCTCCCTCGCAGCAGAGATACTAGTCCAGACATAAGAAGGACTACTTGCAGAATTTACTCGTAAAGGCGAGCTTAATCTGTAGTATCTTCCTCTTAAGACACGGGCTACCAGAGAATCCGGATTTTGTGTTAGCCTCCATAATTGTTTCGCTAAAAGTGCCAAGTTGAACTCATGGATCAATCGAAAACCAATCCCTCCTTCTTCTCTGGGTAGACAAACTTTCTCCCATTTCGACCAGTGTATTCCTCTTTTAGGGGGATTCGAGCTCCACCAGAATTGAGCAATAGCACTGGCAAGGTTTTCACATATCTCCAATGGGAGCAGGAAAGTAGACATAACATACGTCGGGAGAGCCAACAGAATGGACTTAATCAACACCTCCTTTCCACCTTTCGAGAGCCAGCGCCCTGTCCAGCCATTCACTCTATGCATTAGTTTATCTTTCAAGAATGCAAAGAGTTTGCATTTTGAGCCACTAATATCCTCTGGAATGCTCAAATAAGTTCCCATCCCTCCATCATTCTGTATTCCAATAACATCTTTGATCTCTTGTCTTGTAGTTGCGTTGATCCTCTTACCAAAGAGTAAGGAAGATTTGTCAAAGTTAATACATTGACCTGAAGCTTTACCGTAGATCCTGATTACTTTCATTACTTCTTCACATTCACGGGGCTCCGCCTTACAAAAGAAAAGGCTATCATCCGCAAATAGCAGGTGGGATACCGATGGACACGCGCGGGTAACGCGCATCCCTGTTATCTTTCCCTGGTTCTCTGCGTGATTAAGAAGGCTAACGAGCGCTTCCGTGCATAGAATAAAAATGAAAGGAGATAAAGGATCTCCTTGGCGTAGGCCTCTTCCTGGAATAATATTTCCTCTTGGTTGCCCATTCATAAATATTTTGATTATAGTAACCTAAAATATAATGCTCATATCTACATAATAGAGCTAAGACTAGATGGTAATAACTAAAATGATTTACATATACTATTAAAAAAAAAAGAGAAATGCATATATAAATTACTAAGCAACACTGTTACAAGTGGAGATAATTGAACTACTTCTAAATAGGAATTGGAGAAACGAACCGTTTGTGGTTTTTAAAACAAGAACAAACAATAAAAACTTTTTGGAAAAAGCAGTCCGACCACTTTACACACAAGTTTATAATATAGCGGATGCTACACTAGTGGAGCAAATTTTACTTTGTTATTGGATTGTTTTAAGAGCAGTCCTTATATTATATATTATTTATTTTAAATTTAATAAAACTAATATGTTCTATAAAGTCAACTAAGACCTAAAATTCAACTAATACATGTTTTATTATTTAAACTAGAATCATTTTCTAAATTTTTGGTCACTCTTTAAACAAATAAAAAAATAGATGACATATTTTATAATTTTATAAAATCATTTTATACTTTTAAATTGATTTATAATTTTTATATAGTTATAATTTTAATGATCTCTTATAATTTAATTTTACAATTATATTTTTAAAAGTGATGTGTTAATTAATATTAAAACTTCAAAATATTAAATTATTGTACCAGAAAATTAAAATATTTTAAATCATCCAAAGTTAGATTATTTTCAATTTAAAAACTAAAAATAGTTATAAATATATTTTTAATTAGTTTTTATTATATTCTGAATATCTTAATGGTATTTATATCTATCTATATATTTAAAGGAACTAATTTTAGTTAATAAAAATAAATAGTAATATAATTATTTTTTAAATTTGTACAGTAGTTTGCTGCGCTTTTTATCTATTTTTATCATTCAAATATATATTTGGATCGCTAGATCCGTTTGATCTACTCAGCCTGCTTAATCCGCTTTTGTTCTACTCGATCTGCTTAATCCGCTAGATCTGCAATGCTTGATTTAATTTTCTCACCGGAAGCCTTAGTAACTTTGTCTATCAGAAGATCAAATCAGATTAGTCACAACCAAAGGTAGAACAAATTGTATAATCATAATTAATAAAATAATGAAAACAATGTATTGTATAAATTAGAATTAATGTGAATATATGTCAGGTTTCCTCCCTAAATAAAAAGTTCCCTACCACTTGTACATAAACAAACAAACAAACAAATTTTCAATTTTCCCACTGATCATATTTAATACTGATATTCAATTTACACCAATCAGTAAAGAAAAGAGAACTCTTGCACCAAACGAGTCCCCACCGATCAAGAAATAAAACAGATTAAAATAAGAGTTATTCTTGGGTTTACCCCTAGAGTGAACCTAAATGTTCACCCAACCAATAGGAATCACTCATTTCACAATTAATATCTTTTAAAAAGGAAACAAAATATTATCAAGTTATATTATGTTTTTAAAATAAATAAAATGAAAACAAATAAAAATAATAGTAGTTAAAAAAAATGATTTAAAAATATATTTTTAACATCATCGAAAAAAATAAACTCTAAACCCTAAATCATAAACCCTAAACCCTAAATCATAAACCCTAAACCCTTAAGTATAACCTAAACCCTTGGGTATACGCTAAACCCTTATATAATCTTAAACTCTAAACCCTAAATTCTAGTATATGCAAAAAAAATTAAATATTTTAATGCCATCATCGAAATACTAAACCCTAAACTCTAAACCCTAAACCCTTAGGTAAATCATAAACACTTGGATAATCCTAAATTTTAACTAAAAAAACTAAACACTAAAACAATAAATCTTAAAAATACTATAACTTTAATCTTAATCCCTAATCTCTTTTTAGGATTAAAAGTTTGGTATTTTTAAGATTTAGTGTTTGATGTTTTTAGTTTAGAGTTTAGAGTTTAATGTTTAGTGTTTTGACGACGGAATAAAATATTTTAAATTTTTTTTGTTGCATATATTATTATTTTTATTTGTTTTTAACATTTTTTTATTTTAAAAATATAATATAACTTGATAATATTTTGTTTCCTTTTTAAAAAAAATATCAATTGTGAAATGGGTGATTCTTATTGGTTTGGTGAACCTTTAGTTCATTCTAGGGGTGAACATAAAAATAAGTCTTAGAATAACTATAAAGAGACTTAGAAATGTCACCGAACTTTCATATTACTCCATCTCTGCTTCTTCTTTTGTCTCTCTCTCTCTTCTCCATTTTCTCTCCTTCGCTGATCTCTCTGTCATCCTCTGTTGAGCTATCAATCGTTTCATACCAAGACATTTCTGAATAAACTCTCAAGTTCTTGAAAGTCTATTATTTTCTTTCTCTTTTAGAGAATGAGCTTGTTAATATAGTTAATGGATCTATCAACTCATCGAAGCATCCTCCGAGATCTGAACTTTCCTCCCCCTCCACCACCATCAATGCCCGTTTTTCACCGTGGGAGCTCGACGGGGACGAACTTTCCGATCATAGCCGTCGCCGTGATTGGAATCTTAGCCACAACTTTGTTACTTGTAAGCTACTACGTTTTCGTGATTAAATGCTGTCTGAACTGGCATCGAATCGACATTCTTGGTAGATTCTCCTTATCCCGACGTCGACGCAACGACCATGGTCCTATCATGCTTTACTCTCCAAGGATAAACCGCGGTCTCGACGAATCCGTCATCAGAGCAATCCCTATTCTAAAATTCAAGAAGAGGAGAGATGTAGACGGTCCAAACGACAGCGTTTTTACAGAAGGAGAAGAGAATACTTCTCACGAGTGCTCTGTTTGTTTGAATGAGTTTCAAGAAGAGGAGAAGCTGAGGGTTATCCCGAACTGTAGTCATTTGTTTCATATCGACTGCATCGATATTTGGCTTCAGAACAATGCCAATTGCCCTTTGTGTAGAACTAGGGTTTCTTGCTACGCAAGTTTTCCTCCCGATCCCGTTTCTGCTCCAAGTACTTCCCCAGATAACGCAGTCGTGGTTAGAGGCGAGAGTGAGTATGTTGTCATTGAGCTAGGTCTAGGGAACAGTAATAGTACCAATAGTGACCGAGATAGTTCAAGAAACGCAAGGTTACTTGTGGTACAAGAAAGGTCGAATTCAGGTTGCGTACTGACTGAAAACCAACAAAATTCAATCAGTCAGTCTCAGAGGAAGCTTGATCGAGGAGGGTTTCAGAGAAAAGGAAGAAAGCTTCAGAAAGTCACCAGTATGGGAGACGAATGTGTCGACATCAGAAGAGACAGAGATGAGCAGTTTGGTAGTGTTCAACCCATCAGAAGATCGATCTCGATGGATTCGTCTGCAGATAGACAGCTATATTTGGCAGTTCAAGAGGCGATTTTCCAAAAAAACTATCAAAATCCAGTGGTCGGAGAAGGAGGAGAATGTAGCGGTAGTAGCGGTAATTTTAGTAGTAACAGAGTGAAGAGATCTTTCTTCTCTTTTGGAAGCAGTAGACGTTCTAGAAGTTCTTCCATATTGCCTCTTTCTTTTGAACCCTAACGGGCTACTTTGCTACTTTGTTTTCATATTCTTGTTTCTTTCTACACACTTTTTTTTAATTGTTTGGTCGGTGAGGTAGGAGAGAAATATAGGCGTGTTTTTTGGATTTTAGAAGTCAAAGAGTAAACGAGTTGTATCGTGAAATTTATTGGACTTTTTAAGTTTGAAAAACTCAAATCTCATTTTGCCAATGAAGGAATATGAACATACTTTTGGTGTCTCTATATGTTCACTATTTTCATGACAGAGATGCTACACTATATTGCAAAGTCAACATTTATTTTCTTTGCGTTGAATTTTAGCTTCGTACTAGAATCTGCTTTAAACCATTATCAAATAATATAATCGACCATTTTTCTCAACCAATACTTATGGAATAATGCTTCTTATAAAATATTACTAGAGCTTTTAGTTTTTCTATTAGATGGCTCGAAAAGTTTTGTTACCCAGAAAGTGATTCCTAAAAGAGAAAACATCGTTATTCTTTTGCGTTTGTAGGGTTTAAATTGATCGAGTTGCTGAATGCATTTGCGTCCAGAAATACGTGAATGTCGAATTTTGAACCACCAACAAAATAGGATATTTGCGAACGCTCTATGCAAATCGAATTTGGCTTAGTCCCACAAAACTAATTATCTTTTATTATGTAATCGGTTAATATAAATTAGTTGTATTATTAAGGCCCAATTGATTCAATGTGTACTACTCCATCTATTTCATAATAAGTGTCAATTTAGATTTTTTATTTTGTTTCAAAATAAATATCATTTATAATTTCAATATAATTTGTACATTAAATCTATTTTTCACCCTTTTGAATAAGAAATAGATTTTTATTTAAATTATTTTTATTTAACTAATTATACATTAAATAAAAATATATTAATCTATTATACAATTGTTTTAATTTTCTTGAATCGTGACAAAAAAAAAATTCTCTGAAAAATATCAAAGTGACATTTATAATGAAAATTAGTGGAACAAGTTATAATAAACATGGTAACCAAATATTGTCTTAGAAACACAACTCTAAAATAATACTTTCTCCGTCCCAAAATAAGTGGATTTTAAGGGTTTTGCACTTTAATTAAGAAACTACAAATTTTTACTTTATTTTTTTCGTTTGTCTAAAAACAACAATGATTAAAATAATTTTAAAACCAACAAACAATCATACTAAAGGATATAAATAATTAAAAATATTAAAATACTTTTAATTTTCACCTAGAAATTTGAAAATATCATTTAAAATGGAACAAAATCTTTGTCCTAAAACTCCACTTAAAATAGAACGGAGGAAATTGAATAATATTTTATCGGATTAAATATTAGTAGCTAGATTGTGATTTCCGAATGATGATGATGGATCGTTGCGCACCACCGTGAATATTAATAAAAATCTCTACATATATTTATATATTTATATGCAGTTGTTATCACGTTGTTGACCTGCACGTTACTATTCAGTCTGTTTAGCAAATCTATAAATATGCATATGATCCAAAAAGACTGCAAGTAAAAATTGAAAGTAATATAGGAAAGAGACGACCAGTGGTCGCGGGAAGTGGACACTTATGGATCATGAGGATCTAAAATGAAAACAAGATGAGAAAGTTATGGTATGGGCGGACTTAAAAGTAGACCTACCATTGACTTTGGGTCTTGCTTTTGTCATCACATTACCATTGATTTATTTTTGAGATTTTTGGTCGGTCAATACTGCAATTCAAACTATGTGTACTACTGATTTTATTAGTTTAATATTTACATAGTGATACAACCTGAAAATCAGACCATATGAATTGATGAACTGAGGTTCAACCTGAAAACAAAAAAGATAGATTTTTATGAGTTTTTATAGTTTTTATAAAGCAAAACAGAAACAAATGAAATATGAATGAGATGCTGATTCTATGATGAACTAAATAAGATAAATAAGCAAAGGATATGATGGAATTAGGCTGCTGGATGTGTATCACTCTCAGCCTAATCAGTTGATGATTGAAGTAGATTGAGATGGTGCTTTGCTTGCTGGTTGTGTAACTCTCTCAAGCTTGGCAAATGAATGGGATGGAAGGATGGGTGGATTGAGGACGCCACAAGACACTATGGAAAGGAGTCTTGATAAGTCAAGGTGCTCTGGAGCTGCTTCTCACAAACTCTAAAGACTTCAAACAATAGTTTTAAGAAAACTAGAAAACTGAATAATTCATATTACTTTCAAAGATGGGTGCCTTACAATGAAACAAAGACTAGAGCTTTATAGGCTCGACCAAGACAGACTCTAACAGTCATAAAATGATAAAAGGAAAGAAATAAAAATTGAAATAAAAGTCTTGGAAGCAAAGGCTTTGATGGTTCCATGTAATCTTCTTTTAGCTTGATTTATGCCTTCTTCCAAATGGGAAACTTATAAGGACTTGTATCTTGATAGCTTCTGGACGTGGCCATGATCTTGAAGTCTTCCTGATGTGTCTCTGAGTGTCCTTAATGAGTAATATGGCCGTTGGTCTTGAAAGATTTCAAGAAGAAACTCATTTAAGGCTTGTGGTGTCAAAGCTGCCAAATATGGAATGTTGGTGCAAGTGATGATCCTCCTGATCTCCTGGGTGCTGGTGCAGCTAAGGACGTCTTCCTTGTCTTCTGGTTGGTTTAGAGTGTCTCCTGGCTTCCATAGAAAGGTTTGGGTCGGACCAAATTGAATTGGTTGGCAACTTTCCCAAAATAATGTCGGTTTGATCGGTTTTGGGAAATTGATTGTATCTTGGTATTCCCTGAACCAATTCGCCTGATTCTGGACTCTCTGGAGAGATAATAATTCCCTCTTGAAACCCATGATTGATTATGGAAAGGGCCGCTTCATGGTTGGGCTGAAATCATCTTCTAAAGTCTGATATTCGCAACTGGATGGGCTGGAGAACCTCCTGTTTGTAAAATCCATAACTCCTTGGTCCGGTAAGCTTTTCTGGAAATTCCAATTGGGCTGGACTCCTTCTTGAGTGTAGAGTCCATTAAAATTTGTTTCACTCCAAAACTCCTTTTGTTTGTCGAGATATACGCCGTGGACTGGACCTATGTCGCTGGTACCTCCAAAGTGGCCGGTTTGGACTGCTTGGTTGACTTCTGGTTCAACCATTGGTTTGATGGCCGCATCATTCCCTCCCCCTTGTGAAGGTTTTGACCTCAAAACTGGATAACCTGATACACCACAATAGAGAAAGTCAGGTTTCATTCTCTTTTGAGATTCCAAAGTCTTACCTTGATATTGTTTCGGTTTGGGAATGGATTTTGCATCTGGTGGCTCTTCTTTGAAAAGATGGGAAATGATCACGCCTCTGGCCTTGGCATTGTCATTTCTTCTCTTCTGAAGCTGATGGTTCTCCACACTTTTGGAGCTGATGGTTCTGACCATCTTTGGGACTGATTCTTCAAGCAATAAAAGAGTATCCGGTGGGATATCTTTAAAGCTTTCTTCTTTGCTACCTGAAAAATTCTCAACATTCTGGGCAAAGACCAAATGAATTATATCTGATATAGGAGTTTCATAAACAGAATGTGATATGGTAGACTTTACCATAGGTGCATCAGCATGATGAAGAATTAAATTCTTCCTTGGACAGCTTTGGATTGGTGGCTGTCTTTCTTGCACTTTTTTACTTAGGTTGATATGATCATCTTCTGGTCTTATTCCTGGATCAAAACTCTCTGGCAAAGACAAGTGAGTCATATCTGAATAATCAAGTGTCATAGATGTTTTAAGATCAGAGAAACTTCCCTTGCTGAATTTGAATAGTACTAGTTCAGCATCACTTTTAAGGACAACATCTATTGAACACATGGTTAAGGCTTCTTCTTGCAAGACTACATCACGAATTGGATTGCCCTTTTCTTTGCTTATACCTGGGTCAAAACATCTTGGCAAAGACAAGTGTATTATACCAAAGTAAAGGAATTTATAAACTGATGAAAACAAAGAACAAAGAACCTTACTTTCAGCTGTGGCAGCAAGAAATTTTATTTCTTTGTTTGGCTTGTTCTCACCTTGGTCTCTTGTACCTATTTCACTTTCCCTTGGACAAGACAAGTGCATTAATCTTATCATGGAAATAATAATAGCTTTCTGATCTATAGTGAAATTTACTTCAGCTTGTGGCACTTGAACAATTATTTGTTCAGATTTTGGTTTCCACTTGTGGTGTGGATTTTGATTGAGCTCATGGTCTGGCTCGGCCCTTGGCACTTCAGTAAGCATAGAGCTCTCATCTGGTATCCCTGTACCAAGAATATAAAAATTTAAACCTGTATCTAAAGGTGATGTTAAACACTTACCTTGGTTTGATACTTTGGTTACTGGTTTTGCTTCTTTAAGAAACAAATCATTTCTTCCAGCCTCATTTATGGCTTCCTCCTCTTTAGCAATGCCATGCTGGTAGAATAGATCTTCCCTTTTAAGTTCTTGCTCCTTATTCCCTGATACAATACCCTTTGACAAAGACAAGTGCATTATACAAGAACTTGGAAGCAACAAATCAGATTGAATAAAACTATCACTTATTTTTAAAATTTCAGTTTCAGTTTCTAGTGATGTTTCTTTCAATACATGTTTAATGGGATAAGCTTCAGCAAGGTGTCCTATTTTATGACATTTAAAACATGTCTGATCTTTCAGAATTTTAAAATCAGAAGACTTACCTTGGCTTGATGTGTCCTCCTCTTTGAGGTCTAAAATCTCCTTGTTCCTTGGAAATAATTCTTTGTGAACTTTGGATTCAAACAAGGATGTGGAGTTCGGATTTTGCTGGACCTCAGGACCTGTCTTAACATTCTTTGACAAAGACAAGTGACTCATACCAGTGGGAGAAGATTCATAAACCAAATTATCAAATATAGGACTTACCTTAGCCTTTACTTGCATAGTATCTAGCAATGGTTTTGCTTTGGTTCTGATCAAAGTGTTTTGGCTGACACTTCTACTCTCCATAGCCTTTGGAATGTCACTTTTCTGGTCTAGGCATTGGACAATGGCGTGCCCCTGGTTTGGTTGCAAGTTGGCTTGTTGAGACCAGCCTCTCTTACTCTCTTGTGCAACAACTTTTCTAACTTCTTTGGAACCATGAGTTGGATACCTCCTTGGATAAAGTTTCTTAATTTCAGAACTTGTAAACTCTGGTGCAAATTCATGTCTCATGGCTTCCTTAAGATCTCTCCACGTTTTGATAGTTGGCTCCTTGTAAAACCTCCCATCATCTTCTTCTTGTACCCACCATTTGAAGGCTTCTTCTCTAAGTAGATCAGTGGCATAAGCTAGCCTCTCTTCCTTCATGATGTTGTTGTAATGAAACCATTCATCAAGGTTTCTCTCCCATCTAAGATAACCTCTTTTTCCTGAAAATATAAAGAGTTCAATTTTATCAGAAAGAGAGTTATATTCAAACCGAGAATTAACAACATGATGGTTGTGGGTTTTAGAGATTGGAGTTTGATTGATCCTTGTAGGATCTGGTGGCTTGGGCTCGACATAGACAGCCTCTGGTGCATCTCCAAATCTTCTTTCTCCTGGCTGTGGACGTTGGCCTTGTGCCTTTCTTCTTTTCCTCAACTGAGCAATCTGTTCAACCTCTTGCAAAGCTGTCAAATGTTGGCTCTTCTTTGCCATCTGACTTTGGCTGTGTGTTTCTCCTACCATGGCTTCCTGAAAACACTCTCAAAGATCAAGTGAAGAATAGGGAAGTTCTGGTTGAACCAAAATGAATCAAATGCAAGAATGCAATTTAAACTAAACCGAGAAATAAGCAATTATGAACCGATATGAAATAAATTATGCAATAAAAACTTTTTATTTTTCTTTTCTGATGCAAGCACGAAATGGAGAGACAAATATGATAAGAAACAATAACAAGGATGATTTTTTTGAATTTTCAGATTTTATATTCAATGCAAGAAGATATGGAAACAACTTAAAATGCAGATTTTTTTGACTTTTTCAAATGGAAAACAAATAAATGCAAACACTTTTTTTTTTATAAATGCAAATATCAAAATGATGAATCAAATATGATATGTACGAAATTAAAATGATATGCCTTTTTTTTTTTTAACTTTGCAATGCAAGAATCAAATAATGCAAAAATGCAGATTTTTATTTTTTTGAAATGAATGCACAAAATCTAAAAATGGCAAGGGGAGCTGGGCAATGAATGCAAACAAGCTAATGAAAAAAAATTTGAATCCTAGATGATCTACACTAAAATAAACTTGTCTTCCTCTTTTTTATAATTTTTTTTTTTGAATGCAACAAGAACAAAATGCAGAAACTGTTTTTTTTTTATGGCTTTTTGATTTATAAAGACAAAACAAATGCAAGCAAATATGAAATGCAAGGATAGATATCACCTTAGTCAGGAGCTTGAGCTCTGATACCAAATGATACAGCCTGGAAATCAGACCATATGAATTGATGAACTGAGGTTCAACCTGAAAACAAAGAAGATAGATTTTTATGAGTTTTTATAGTTTTTATAAAGCAAAACAGAAACAAATGAAATATGAATGAGATGCTGATTCTATGATGAACTAAATAAGATAAATAAGCAAAGGATATGATGGAATTAGGCTGCTGGATGTGTATCACTCTCAGCCTAATCAGTTGATGATTGAAGTAGATTGAGATGGTGCTTTGCTTGCTGGTTGTGTAACTCTCTCAAGCTTGGCAAATGAATGGGATGGAAGGATGGGTGGATTGAGGACGCCACAAGACACTATGGAAAGGAGTCTTGATAAGTCAAGGTGCTCTGGAGCTGCTTCTCACAAACTCTAAAGACTTCAAACAATAGTTTTAAGAAAACTAGAAAACTGAATAATTCATATTACTTTCAAAGATGGGTGCCTTACAATGAAACAAAGACTAGAGCTTTATAGGCTCGACCAAGACAGACTCTAACAGTCATAAAATGATAAAAGGAAAGAAATAAAAATTGAAATAAAAGTCTTGGAAGCAAAGGCTTTGATGGTTCCATGTAATCTTCCTTTAGCTTGATTTATGCCTTCTTCCAAATGGGAAACTTGTAAGGACTTGTATCTTGATAGCTTCTGGACGTGGCCATGATCTTGAAGTCTTCCTGATGTGTCTCTGAGTGTCCTTAATGAGTAACTAGATATTGACCCGCCCAACCGGGCGGGTATTCATTTTATGTTTTTAGTTTTTATTTATAAATGATATATTTGTAATATTTAAACATAAATTTAGATTGAAATTTAACATTTGTAGTTATAAAAAAAATTAAAAGTTTAAAAAAATATTTTGATATAAATTTTAAATTCTTAATTAAAATAATATAGAGTTGGGTCATAATTTTTTCCAATTCCAAAATCTTAGCAGTCTTAATAAAAAAAAATAATTTATAAATACATATAATATATAAACATATTTGTTAAAAAAAAATCTTACGCCATTGTTGTTTATTTCTATAGTTTGACCCGTGACCGTATAAATATTTGCTTTCACTTCAATTTTTTTCTTTGTTCTAATGATAATATCTATATATATATATATATGTGTAAATTAATATGTATTACATAATTGTTAGTATAACATTTTAAAACAAAATTTTATATATTACTTTAAATAATTATATTATGTGATTTTAATTGTCTATTATATCACAGTGTATCATATAAAAATCTAATATTTATAACTAATTGGACTTATATTATAAAAGTGTTTTACTAACAATTATAAATAAATTTTTTTATATTTTATTTATATGATATATAAATTGATTTTGATGTGTGATTTTTATTTTATTATTTTTATTAATAAATATTGAAAATATTAAAAGTTAACAAAAAAATCTATTAGGAAATTTATTTTGGTTAAGATTCATTCTATTAAAGAAATCTATTATTTAAATTAGGAAAATACATTAAATACTTAAATCTATCATTTAAATAAGGAAAAGACAAAATTCTCTACTATCTTTGTTACCAAACAAAATTTTTTTTTTTAAAAAACTCCTATCCATGTTACCAAACAAAAGCTTAAAGTACTTCTACTTTAATAAGATAGATATGGCCGTTGGTCTTGAAAGATTTCAAGAAGAAACTCATTTAAGGCTTGTGGTGTCAAAGCTGCCAAATATGGAATGTTGGTGCAAGTGATGATCCTCCTGATCTCCTGGGTGCTGGTGCAGCTAAGGACGTCTTCCTTGTCTTCTGGTTGGTTTAGAGTGTCTCCTGGCTTCCATAGAAAGGTTTGGGTCGGACCAAATTGAATTGGTTGGCAACTTTCCCAAAATAATGTCGGTTTGATCGGTTTTGGGAAATTGATTTTATCTTGGTATTCCCTGAACCAATTCGCCTGATTCTGGACTCTCTGGATAGATAATAATTCCCTCTTGAAACTCATGATTGATTCTGGAAAGGGCCGCTTCATGGTTGGGCTGAAATCATCTTCTAAAGTCTGATACTCGCAATTGGATGGGCTGGAGAACCTCCTGTTTGTAAAATCCATAACTCCTTGGTCCGGTAAGCTTTTCTGGAAATTCCAATTGGGCTGGACTCCTTCTTGAGTGTAGAGTCCATTAAAATTTGTTTCACTCCAAAACTCCTTTTGTTTGTCGAGATATACGCCGTGGACTGGACCTATGTCGCTGGTACCTCCAAAGTGGCCGGTTTGGACTGCTTGGTTGACCTCTGGTTCAACCATTGGTTTGATGGCCGCATCACATAGGTATTTTGATTTAAATGTGGGTTCAGTTCAGTTTGATTCAGTTTGGTTTATTTGGGTCTAAAAAATTGTAACTGAAATTAGTTAGTTTGGTTTGTATTTGATTTAGTTTCTTTTGAGTTTAATTTGATTTAGTTTATGTTCAGTATGATTTAATTCGGTTTTGTTTGGAGATATTCTTGGGTTCACCAACCAATGAAAATTGGTTATTTCATATGCAGATTTTTTCAAAAAAAAAAATAGAATATTTAAAAAAAAAAATTTAAACAAAAAGATAAAAAGTAAATAAAAAATAGTAGTAGCTGTAATTTTTTTTTAATATTGTTAAAACCGTTCATACTAAATCCTAAACTCTAAATACTAAATACTAAACCCTAAACACTAAATCCCTAGGTAAACCCTAAACCCCTGGGTAAATCCTAAACCCTTGGGTAAGGGTTTAGAGTTTATCCAAGAATTTCGGGTTTATCTAAGAATTTATGGTTTAGTGTTTAGAGTTTAGGGTTTAGTATGAACAACTTTAATAATGTTAACTTTTTTTGCAGCTACTACTATTTTTTATTTATTTTTATCCTTTTATTTTAAAAAACAAATTCTAAATATTCTATTTTCTTTTTTGAAAAAAATCTGCTTATGAAATAACCAATTCTCATTGGTTGGTGAACCCAAGAATTACTTTTTTGTTTGTATTTGTTCAGTTCAAATCAATATTTAGTTTTCTTTTAATTTGATTACAAAAATATAATTTATAATATTTTTTTTTGTTTTTATAATATTTATGTTCGGTTTTATTTGTATTTATTCTGTTCAGTCGAGTTGATAATTTTTAAAAAATATAATTTATAATATTTTTAATCGATTTTTGGTTTGAACCGAACAAAACTAAACCAATTGAGTTGATAAAACCTCTAACTAAATGACTGGAACATATAATTTGATTTGGTTCAAGTTGGTTTGGGTTTGTCTGGGTCTGTTCGGAAGACAAAGTTTATGTTTATTGATTGCATAACTAATACATGCTTATAGGAGATTTATGTAGAAGTTATACAGATGTTGACTTTCCAGGGACGTTGAAGCAAATAATACATAGTTTTAAGACAGAAATGAAAATCCTAATAAGTTGTTAACTCGGAAATACTTAAAGAAAAGAAAAGGAAATAAGAGCTGCAAACAAACAATCACACCGTTAGAGAAATCCTTAATTCAAATGCTTACCTTGTTTGCCTTTGGTCTGTTTGATTGACTCTTGTACTCTTACTAAATGGGCTGATCTTTTATGCTGATGACTAGCAAATTCCTGTGGAGTTGATCCATAATGAATGGCCATAAGTCTTCTCTTGATAAATTAGTCCTCTCGGTTGGTCCATCATTATCTAGACAGCTTGTGTTGTTATTTGGTTCAGCAGCTTATCCATGATCAAATGCAAATCTCATGCTCTCATTAAGCTTATGATGAACCTTAGTTCTTTGTTTGGTCATGAGTCTTTTGAACACAATTGGTACTAGAATATTGGTTGATCAAGCATTTCTTTCATCTCTGGTTCATTTAGGTCTGGTTCATGATGAATGTCCTTGCCTCTCTCACGATAGATTTGATATCTCAGAAACTCTCAACTCTCTAAGTTTAGAAGCAACCATGGTGCTGGTGGTTAACTCCACCAAGATAACTGCTAAAAGGTCATTATTATCAATAGGGAATATAGAAACAGCCTTTCTGTACCCACCTTGAGCATGACCAATTAATGACGAAGACTTATAGCTCTTTTCCATCGGCATCATCCTCACAATTCTCAGAAATAAACCCCAAATTCTGCAATCCTCATCAATAGTAATAACTAACCTAAGTCATCATTGATCTTCAATTCCTCAAGCGTAGATTTGATCCACCTATTAGAATGTTAAATATTATAGGCTTCTTAGTTAATAGATCTTTTTCTATTGCTATTAAAAATGACTACAGTTATCATTCACCATTTACTTTTCTTGCTCATGTTGAGTTAAAAAACCACAGTTAATAACATCTGAGCTAAGACAAGGTCATTATCTGAACTCTGAAGCAGGTTAAAATCACAGTATATGATTGCATTGAAGGCCATTTTTGCTAAAGTCACATCTTTACATAAAAGGATTCCATTTGCATCAGTCACATCCTTAATGATAATTAGGCTTCTTCATATTCTACGGTGTGTGCAAGAAGCAAAGGTGAATTAATTTCAGAACCAGTCACAGGTTTGGATGCATCCTCTCTTGCTTTGCCCCAAACCACCGTGTAGAATCCCAAGCTCAAAACCACTGATCCGATGACACTGCACACAACACACACACACATATATATATATATATACAACTCTCTTAGATCTGATTCCATGGATCTCCAAACAACTATTTCAATTACCTAGAGTTGGATGTTATGATTATTTCTAAATCTAGATCAAATCTCTGAATGGTGTTATGAAGGAAGAAGGTGAAAGACAATGGTACCTTCCAAGGTGAAGTGAATCACCAAGGAATATAGCAGACATTCCAACCGCAATGACAATAGACAAGGGCTTGAACAAGGATATGTAGACTGGACCCTTCAAATGCAGACCCCACGTGTGTATAACTGTGCCCAATGATGAAACCAAGGCACCCTAAAAATGCAGAACTTTTTTTTTAACAAAGTCACTAGTTGAAGCAAAGATACAAGGTAAGAATTCTCACCGTGTACATAATTGAAACAAGGGAGACATCAGGTTTAAGCAGAAAGGAAGTCAAGTCCTTTTCAGCAAACATGCACACAGGTGCTGAGATTAATGTTCCGCATAAGCTGTACAGGAAGACTACTGTTATCTCTTGAGAGTACACCTCCATGATCCTAGTCTGAAATGAGCGACAGAGTTTTAGCCATGTGTCACCAACAAGTATTAGTTTCATGAACTGTGTTTCTGTACCTGAATAATCAACCAAACTGAAATAAGCAAATACTGTGCAGCGAGTAATATGCCTCCAAGTATCCAGCTTGACTGAGATAAAGTCAAATTGTGGTAATGCGAGGGAGCTAGAAGTTTAGGTCCTTTATAAAGAACAACAACCAGTGCACCAGACATAGAGACCACCGTGCCAATGATTTTAGCCTGACTCGCAGAGCTCGTTAACCTTACTCGTTCCATCCTTTACAAAGAAACAGAACCAAATAATCAGATTTATTTTATATAATTCAACTACAAGATTGTGCTTTTTTTTTCTTTTTTTGTAAACTAGGAGATGTCTGGGCCAAGTCCCCACAGGCCCGGGACCAGCCGGCGCTAATACCGATAACATGGCGTAAAGCATACCTCCCAACGGGAATCGAACTAGGGGTGTAATGGAACCTACTCCAAGCACTAAACCACTAGCCCAACGCACCGTTGGTACGATTGTGCTTTTGTTACCATAAGATGTAATGACTTGAGCTTTTGTTACTGTTAAGAAGTGTCAGAACCTGAAAACAATGGCGAGGGTGAATGTAAAGGCTGGCGTGAGGGTGCTGATAGCAGAGGCAAGAGTAGGAGAACTATACTCTACTCCTTTACAGCCAGCTATCATCGACATGAAACCGAGAACCGCAAGCAAGAAAATCTTAAAGAAGACGGGAGATTTGGCTGAAGGTAACCTTGTTGACCTGCACATGTAATGTAACATAAGGTTTTAATTGAACTGGTGATAAAGAAAGAGTAGGTGAGGAGATCAAGTACCTTCCGAAGATGAGGGAAAGAGGAAGAAGGACAAGCGTCGAAACAACGTAAGAGTAGAACACGAAGACATAGAAACTCAATCCTCTCGAAGCCGCAGCTTTGTACAGTGTGGTCGATCCAACGGTGACGCACTCCACTGCTATCATGGCAGCAAATGGCACAACATCTCTGTTAATGTACCTCCAAGCCACTGTCTCTCTCATGGTAGATTTGATTTCCATAGAATTGATTGACAGGAAAAAAAAAAAAGTCTATCAAGTCTAAAGTCCCATATCAAGGACCCACCACGATGGGTAGCTTTTTTTATATGCACGTTAATAGTTCTCGGCCGTAGATTTAATCCGACGTGTATTCCTGTTTTATTATTTTCTTCTCAAAATTAAGCAAAGTAAAACGACGCCGGTTGAGTAGTCTTCCCGTTTAGGGTTGTGCAGAGAATCGTGAATTAGGAGTGTTGACATTTGCAGATAATCGTGAGTTGTGATCTCTACTTAAGGTTTGAAGAAGGAGAAGAGAGTGAGAGAACATTCTTCACTAAATCTATTTATATATAATACACTTCTTTCTCTCCTCCTTGCGCCACATCAGATGACACGCTGGAAACTCATGTTCTCTATGTCCGCCACGTCGGATTAATTAAACGATGTGTGTCGAGTTATTGCTTGCGTATGGGCTTCTATTTGGGCTTTCACTCGCGCTTTGTTTTGCAGCCCAGGGAAAACTTCGCTCTCCACGAACCCTAATCCGCGTTGTTTTGTGTTCTTCGTGACGCTTCGATCGGCTGAGACGGCGACGATCGAGAGTCGTATCCGTTTCTGGAACTGAACGGCCACGCCCACATATGTATCTCACTTCTGAGAGATCTCGATCTCCAAAACTCTCTGCTTTCCATCTGTCTCATATTCACAAAACGTGGTGGCAGGTGTGGAGTTCAGACAGAGATTACCTGAAAAAAGTCCAGTTTGTGTTCGATGATGTTTTAAATTAAGATCTATGTATGAGAAGCACTTTCATGAGGTAAATATTTAGAAAGTGCTCCGTCCTCGAAATCACATTCTCTCGCCCATCCCCAAATCTTCCATCGCTCTGCCGCCGCAGCAGCTTCATCCCCGAACCGAGCGAATCACTGCATGGCAAAGGACTCCCCACTCTCTCAACCGGATCGAAGCGGAGATGGTTCCGTCTCCCTCCCTCCTCCTCCTTCTGCTTCCTCCGCCATAGATTTTCTCTCCCTCTCCTCTCGCCTCAAGGTATTTGTAACCTCACCGTCGATTGTTTTCCCATAAGATCCAATCATAAGTTTGTTTTTAAGATCAATGAAATGATTTCAAGCTATGTATGTGGTTGCTTTGAAGGTTTCATATGTCTTTGGTTTTGATAATAGACAACTCCAAGAGCTGGATGGGTTAAAAGAGAACTGAAGGATTCAGAATCAATAGCGGATCACATGTATCGGATGGGTCTTATGGCGTTAGTTTCTACAGATATTCCCGGTGTTAACAGAGACAAGTAAGCTATAGCTTTTCTTTGGTTCCTTCAATTTCTTTGAGAAAAAAACTATTTTGTTTTCAGCTTTCCAATGTTTTTTTCTTCCTTCAGATGTAGGAAAGTGGCAATTGTTCATGACATTGCAGAAGGTTACTTCTTTCACTTATACATTTAATTGCCGCTTTTTTTTTGTGATCTCAAATTCTATAATTGTTGTTGAGCAGCCATTTTAGGGGATATAACACCTACTTGCGGGATATCTAAAGAAGAGAAGAAAGTGAAGCACTTCAACACATGTGCAAACTCTTGGGTGGAGGAGAAAGAGGTCAGTTCTCTTCTCCCGTTCTAAAAACTACATAAATAGATACAAATGTATAATTGCAGCTGAAGAAATCGCTGAGCTGTGGAGAGAATATGAAGCAAACGAATCACCAGAAGCCAAGGTTGTTAAAGATTTCGATAAGCTTGAGATAATACTACAAGCTTTGGAATATGAACAAGGTAAATGACCCCGCCCCATGAAGAACTCCTTCTGATTTGACAAATATTGATAAAACTTAAACTCGATTTCTTTTGTTTTTGTACAGAGCAAGGTAAAGATTTAGATGAGTTTTTCCAATCCACTGCAGGTAAATTCTGGTCAACAAATGTAATCTCACTATTTACGTGAAGCTTCACTTGGAAGAACATCCTCAACTCCTCCGCAAATGATACCTTCTTTAAAAGTAGGAGTCCGTGCAAAACAGAAGGTGATAGTTCAAGATTGGATCACTCTAAAATTTTCCAATTGACACTTAGGCGTTATTCACTCTCCTTACCACAAAGAGAAAAGCTTATGGGCCTTTCTTGCGGATTCAATCAATGTATGATTCTTTCAGAAGGTTGGTTTCATGGATGAAGCTTCACTTCTTCAAGTGATGTTAGTTAGACAATTAAAAGTTTAGGAGCAATCGTCGAGGCAAAGAACAATGAAGTTAGAGAAGGTTAAAAGCTGATCAAGATGGGAAATGGGGAAACGCTAAAAACCTGTAGAAGATACTATTAATTTGACTTGCTTATGAGTTCAGCCTAAGAGATGATTGGATCAGTTGTGATCAAAAGAAATCGCTAAAGGTTGAGGTTTTGAAAATAACCAGTGATTTGAAGGGGTGAGGTTTCAGAAGAAGGCATGGAGGAGGAAGATGAAGAAAATGAGAATGAAGAGAATTATGAAAGCAAATATAGTGAGGAAGAGGAAGATAAGAAGAAAGGGTCAAAGAAAGTAAACAAGATGTGATCTGCTGAAGATTGAAAAACAAAAAAAAAAGGCAGTAAGCCTGCACGGTGTAGATTTTGCATCCAAAATTTATAGTGATACTCAATGACTTTAGCCTGTTATTTGTTCTTCTGCTGATTTCGTATACGTTTTGGATTATGATAGTTTCGTTGACTCTTCAATTTCTGTTTTGATCCAACTCTTCTAAGCTTTACGGTAAAATAAGTTAATGCCACCTGTTTTGGTTATTTCACTGGCTTTGGATGTGTTTTAAAGGTTTTACTGGGCACAGAGGCAGTTATGAGAATGTGTGGTTATGTCGTTGTTTATCAAAACACGAGAGGAATAATAAAATTTGCTAAGGTGAACATAACCTTACACTTAAGCAACTATACAATAGAGATAGAAAGATATAATCAAAAATGAAACAGATCCACATTTGTGCGGTTGTAAATATGGGAAGAAAAAAAAACGCCTACTTTCACATATTATTGAACATAAAAACGAAAAATGTTGGTCACAAGCAAAACAAAGAAAATATTGATCACAAAAATAAATCGCAATATATTTAAAGATTTAATAACCCGCGTTAGTTAACCATCTAATCTAGGGGTGGGCATATTGGTTTAGTTTCGGGTTCGATTTGGTTAATTTGGGTTTTATAAAACTCAACCGAATTAAAACCAAAGTGCTTTGGTTTGGATTCGGTTTGAGTTTAGTTTAGTTTGGTTCGGTTTAATTCGGTTTGGTTTAGATTTAATTTGGTTGGTTTTGATTTAGTTCGGTTTATTTTATTATGGTTTAGTTCGATTTGGTATAATTTAGTTATGCGAACTATAAAAGATAAAGTGAAAATATAAACTTTGTTAACTAAAAAATATATTAAAGTCAAAAAATAATGTATCCAAAAACTAAAAATACCAAGCAATAACTTCGTTACATAATTTTATCTTTAGATAATGGATATTAGAAAAGAACGAAACGAGACGGCTACGATTTAGATGCTTATAGTTTTTAAGTTTTCTTTTGAGTACAATCTTTAGGTATTATGATTAGAGAATATATATAATAGTATTATTTGAATCATATTTGGAATTTTTTTAAAAATATATGAAGTTAAAAAAATGGAAAACAAAACTTTAACTAAAATTTACAATAAGTAAGTTAATATATATATATATATATATATATATATATTTGGTTATCGGTTTGGTTCGGTTTGGTTTGGTTTGTTTAACAGTTTGGTTTGATTTAAACTCAAACCCAACCAAACCATCCGGGTTGAGTAAAACATGAACCAATTGGGTTATATAAAGAGAATGGTTTGGTTTAGGTCGGTTTAACTTCGGTTGGGTCGGTTCGGTTTGGTACGGTTTAGGTTTTTTACCCACCTCTAATCTAATCTAATACTCTTTCTATTTCAAAATATATATGTTCTAGAACTTTACCAGTAAAAAAACTTATTAAATTTTGATTATCAAATATGATCTTTATATTTTTCAGTTTTAATGATTTGGTATTTTGATTAACCTTGCTTTACTACATTTTTCGCATTCAATATAACATTTACATTTAGTAAAAAATGCAACTTCAAATAATCACAACTTCCATCCTAATAGCATGTCGAGAAATTATGATTTCAACCTAAAAAATAATTACTCTTATAGTGTACACAAAATAATTATCTACGACCTACTCTTTCTGAACCCAAAATATTACAAACCACAAATAACGCACCGAATATGTAATCAAACTTTTGTAAAAAAAAATAACATGAAAACCAATTGAAATCTTCACAACATATTAATGCCATAACTCTTTAATATGGAAACAATTATGGTAAACAAACAAATTATCTTTTATCACATGTAATATCTCCTCACCTAAGACTCAAAAGAAAAAATCTTTATCATACAAATTACTTGCAGTTACAAACCTAAAATACAAATCATAAATTATACAAAAGTATTAATCTAATCACAAATAAAGTGTATCCCGCCCGTAGGGCCGGCTCTAGGTAAATGGAAAATTGAGTTTTTAGTAGATTACTGCATAAATATTTACAAAATCAACATTTTTCATATTATTAAATTATACGGTAATACTATTTTCGCGTATTATATATAAAAAATTAAACATGAAACACGAAACTGTAAATTAAAACTATTTACAAATAAACATGAAAATATTTGTAGTTCTAATGAATGAGTTTTTTCTTTTGCATAGTGTAAAGCGTTAATTTTTTAAAACTCTATTTTAAAATAAAAATAGTTTATTTCATGAAATAAACTTATAATCGAGATAGCAAATAAATTTGTCTATTTATTCTTTATAACTCCACTAAACCCAATTGACTGTAATTTTAAATCCATAAACACATTGAAATAAAGTATATAATTATATTCTAAAATTATATAATAATTAGATTAATATATAGTCTCTAAAATGAATAGTAAAATAAAGTTAAAATTTCTGTGAAAATATTATGAAAATATTTTTTTTCTCACTTAAATTCTTTAATGAATTTATATTATTAATTTATTTTTCCGTCCGCCCGTAGGGCGGGTTTACCCTAGTTTTATTTAATCTGCTGATTTTTGTTACTATTCAATCTTATCTCTGCAAATTATTCAATTATTCAATTTTCTATTCAATATGGCCCGCTTGTGTTTATTTGCAAAGTTTGATATTCTTGATTTTACAATTTACCATTTGTTTCAATTCCGATCGCTATTGCTACCTATCCTCTTTTTGGTTCCTTGATGAAAAGATTAGTAATTTGTATACTCAGGAGGAGGAATGGCGAACAAGATTGCAATGCTGGTTTGGATTTGGGTATATTTGCAATTATGTCCAAAAGATTTACATATCTCTATATTGTTTTTTTACCAATCAAATATTCCTCATGTACTTTAAATGCTTCATCAAACAATTTTTATATGTTTTACATAAGAATTACACTTATACCGCATAAACTAGATGGTTGGCCTGCTCATGCGGGCATAATAATCTTATAGATATTTTATTAATACATATATTATTATTTCAATAATTAACATGATAAGTTATGTTTATAGTCTTAAATTTTTAAATTGGCAATATATGTATCTATAATAAAGTTTCTCATTACAATATATGTATATGACTATTATTGAATTTAGTTTTTTAATCTTTATGATTGAAAATATTATTTTCAGATAACAACATAATATATATTATAATTGTTTTATATATTTTAGCCAAAAGTTGTATTATATTAATTTACATTCAGTTATCTAATCTAATAGATAAACATAAAATTATTAAAATAACATTTTATTTATAGTACATATTATATATAACTATTTATTATATACATGATCATATTATCTCTATCATGTTAATTAATACATATGCATTTGTCACTAAAATTAACTTTTTATAAAAACATATAAATGAGGTTAAACCATTATCTAAGGTTTGCTCTTAATTGGGGAATTCATTGGATCTTCGAAAAGAAGATTTTCTAAGTTTGTCGGGATGTCCCAAAACACTAGAAATATAAAAATCCAAAAAAAAATACTCTATCTAATGGGTTTCTAGGTGTTTCGTTCGCCCATCCGGATAAAAAGATTTTATAATTATTTATTAATATATGCATTACTAATAAAAATATAATAGTTATGTATCATAATTTATTGTTTTCATTAGAAAATTCTTACGTATTATAATTTTAAAAAAGTTTCATTCATTATATTCATTAATAATAAAAAAATCTTAAAAATCACTTAATATTATATTTTCGATTATATAAATGAAGAATTTTACTTGATTAAAAATGTGTTTTTTAATTTCGAACTTGTTATTAAAAGTTTTTTCCGGTTTACAACACAATATATATACAAATTATCTCTTTATTTAACTTATATATTTTAAGATTTTGGATCATTCTTACTATTATTAGTTTTAAATTCGTTTTTTATGTTTTAGCTAATATATATATTATTTATTAAGGGTACAACTAACTAAGTGTCTTGCCCGCTCATGCGGACATAATCATGATTTATGTTTTTTTACAATTATTTATTAATACATATATTATTAATTAAAAAATACCATGATTTATGTTTTCATTTTAAAATTCTTACATATTATAAATATTTTTTTTCAGGCCACATATTATAAATATTTTGAAATTTTGTTTTGAACATTATATTTAATAATAATAAATAAATCTTTTAATTACTCGATTATTTTATTTTCAATTATATAAATCAAAAAATTTACTTGATTAATATTTAGTTATGTGATTTTCTATTTTTAAATTTTAATTAAAAGACATTATTATTCAGACAACAACACAATATACATAGTAATTATTATTTTTTACTTAAAATATAGTTTTAGATTTTGGATTATTTTTATTACTATTAATTTTAGTCACTTATCTATTAAAACATTTTGTTAACTTGTTTCTATTTTTAAATTTTTATATTAAAATATTTTTCAGATAACAATAAAATATATATATGAAGTATCTTTATCTTAAAATATATTTTTGATGTTGTGATAACTCTTATTATTATTACTATTCTAATCACTCATCTAATCAAGAAAATTGAAATTTATTTTTCATTTTGTGGGTAATTTATATATTATATTCATTAAAGATATGAACAATATTAAGCACTCTAAATTTTAACGAGAGTTTAATTGTAAAAATATTAATGTTAAACTTATCTAATCAAATAATTTTCAATTCATTTTTTATTTTTTAAAATTTCATTTTTATATTAAAAGTATTTCAGATAACGACCAAATATATATATATGAATTATCTTTTCATTTTAAAAGATATTTTTAGATTTTGGAAAATTCTTCTTATTATTACTAATTTTAACTTATTTAATCAAGAAAAATAAATTTCCTTTTTAACATTAAAATTCGTTTTTCAATTTTATATAAAAAAATATTTCAGATAACAACCAATATGTATGTGAAGTATCTTTTTATTTAAAATATATTTTTAGATTTCGGATAATTTTTAATATTATACTAATTTTAACCTTTTTAATCAAGAAAACTAAAATTCGTTTTTTATTTTATGGATAATTTATATATTTTATTTATTAAGGGTACAATCGATATTAGTCACTCTAACTTTTATGTGAGAACTCCGTTGCGAAAAATCACTTCGCAAATAATAGTATAGAGATCATGAACCGTTGTTGCACTATACCACATCTTTATTCAACTTTTCTTATATTATCAAGATGTCACCATTCAGACTCTAATTAATTCTCATTAAACATCTAAATGTGAATTGAAAAAGAGTCATTTAAATAACCAACTTTCAAATTTAATTGAAAAACATGATCTTTTTCAAGGATCATTAAAAGCCTCAACTAATTTTGACTAGCCATTTTAACCTCAAAGATATTTTGACTAGAGTTTTTTTTTGAAAATAGTAATAGTTGCAACAAAAACAATTATTTCACTATTATCAAAACCATCACCAAAACACTAAACCCTAAATCCTAAACATTAAACACTTGGATAAACTTTGAGTTTTTGGGTAAATCCTAAACCCTAAATCATATACATTAAACACTAAATCTTTAAAACACTAAACCCAAAATTCTTAACCCTAATCCTAAACTCTTGGATAAATCATAAATCTTAGAGTTCAGGGTTTACTCAAGGGTTCAGAATTTAAACAACGGTTTAGAATTTAAGGTTCAGAGTTTACCCAAATGTTTAGTGTTTAGGATTTTGGATTTAATATTATGGTTTAGTATTTAGGATTTAAGGTTTTAAGATTTATCCACGAGTTTAGGGTTTAAGATTTAAGGTTTAGTGTTTTGATGACGGCGTTAAAAATATTGAAATTTTTCTTTTTTAAGCAATTATTAATATTTTTATTCATTTTAGAAAAATAAATATAACTCCAATAACCTTAAACATTTGGATAAATCTTAGACCCTAAATCCTAAATACTAAACTCTAGATCCTAAATACTAAGCCATTTTTAAGAAACCGTTAAAATGGTTAACAGATTAACCCCATTAACTCAATACATTAACCATTTTGACGGGGTCTTAGAAATAGTTTAGTCAAATTATCTTTTAGATTAAAACAGCTAATCAAGATATGTTAAGATTTTAAATAGTCCACAAAAATGTTCATACTTTATTCAATTAATTTTGAAATTTGGTGATTTAAATGACATTTTCCCAAATCTTAATTAGTATCAAAAATGAATGTTTAAAATCTAAAAAATATCTTAAATATTTGTTTTCATATTCATTTTGATCTGTTTGTAATAAATTCTTGAATTCAAAGTATTATTAATTGAATTTAAGATGAATTTGGATCTAAAAATAATATTAGACAAAGTTATAAAAGACTATAACTTCTCCGGTTGGACGAATGTTTTTTTGCCGGAATGCAAACTTAAGAGCCTACTAGAATTTGAACCCGCACGTCCGTGCGGATATTTTTTCTTTTATAAATGTACAGCTTTTATATTATCCTAAACGTTTTAAATATATGATTTACATTTTAGTGTTTTATATTGTATACCTTTATAGTTTTATTATTTAGATTTCTTATTCGACATTATTAATATATAGTGATCTATTTTATATATTTTACTTTTTTATTAATTGTTATTGTATACAATTCATTTTTAATTAAATTTAGCTATACTGTAAAAAAATATATTTTTATAGTATAACTAACCATTTTAGAAATGATGATCTAATATGTTAGCCCACATCTGGGTAAAATATGTTTAATTAAAATCACTTATTATATCACTTATATATTTATATAGCACTATAGCTATAAAAATACTAAAGATTATTTATATTATAAAAATTATATGGTTGTATAAATATAATTTACCAATCTTAAATATTAATAGTAAAAATGAAAGCAATGTAGTTTTGTATTTCTGACACACCATAACTAAATACATCAGCTATGTTAGAATTTGAAAAGTTTAAATGCAAGAATAACTAAGAAAAAACTAAGAAACAGTTAAATAAAATAAAATGTCGATAGTTTCAAATGAATATAAATGGTGGAAGTTTTATGAATGTATAGTAATTAGGATAAAACTAATTAATGTTGTTAGCCATAAAAATACAAGTGAAAATTTGAAATATTAAAGTAAATTAAGAGAACTTCAAAAATATCTTATTAATATTTATTTCTAGTGAAATATGAATAGGTCTAAGATATAAATGACAACATTTATAAGTAGATAAAAAATAGGAATCTTTTTTAATAGATTAGATGTTATGCCATCATGTAGAGAGATGCAACCTGGTTTTTACAAGAGTGCAGTGATTGAAGGATGGATCTATTCCCTGGCACCTGCTTGTGAAAGAGGTTGGTTTGACCTCTAGTCCAATAGAAGATAAATGGGAAATCATAGGAAGCAGTTCTTTGGATTCAGGATGGGGATGGTGCAACTTTAAGAAACAACTAGATCTTGATCCGAGCAACCACGCGGGTGTTTATTTTCAAAATATACATAAATATTTGTTTTAAAACATAAATGGTTTATATTTTTAACGTTAATCATCTATTTATATGATTATATAACTATTTTATATACAATAATTTTATAATTTACATGTTATAATTAGTTAATTGTTTAAAATCATATGAATTAGTCACTTCTCATTATATATTTATTGTATTGTATTTTCATTTAGTTATTAAGAAAGTAATATATTCCTGAGAAAATATATTTGAAAATTATTTTGTACTTAGGTTTTGGTAAATTCTGACCTGTACTTCAAAGTTGAATTTTCTTTTACCAATATTTTTATACTTATTTATTTTAGATAATATATAATTGCATATAAAAAGTCTAAGATATGTTAATTTTTAGATATGTATTATATAGTTTGCTAATTTTAAATTGTTCTGTCATCATATTATATTTTTAAAATAAATAGTTTATTTATAAGGAAATAAAATTTGTGAATTTAATATACTTTTATCATATTTAGTTTAATATAGTAATTGTATTTTAACATGATGATTATGACTATAAAGTAGATAAAATAGGATATAATTTGAATGTTTCATTTTAATATTTTTACATAGATTTATTAGATTTTTAAAATATAAATATAAATATATATATCTAGATTTAAAATGGAAAGATATCATGATTAAATTAGTGTTACAAAAGAGTTTTATATTATAGTTTTAATGAATAATAAATGATAATTTTATACATGTATTATATAGTTTGCTAATGTTAACCCGTCTACCAATATATTAGATTTATTTTTTGAACATAAATATTTTATTACTTACAAAAATAAAGTATATAAGATATATATATATTTATCAATTTAATACAATTTTATTATATTATCTCAACATAATAGTTTTCCTTAAATATGATTGATTATATAATAGATAAAATATGATATAATATGGTATAATAATATTTCAAACTAATTTCGAAATTAGTAAAAATATTTAAATATATTTTCGAAAATGAAGATCTTGTAAAAATCTTTTAAAACAGATTTGTTAAAACAATTTAAATAAATATATGTATATTCAAAATGAAAAGATATCAAAAGATATTGTGATTAAAGTATTTTAAAGTTTATATTTAATATTAGTCTTAGTAAATACATTTAATAAATTTTCTAAGTAATGGTCCAAATTAAAAAAATCACACATGAAAGAAGTCATGACTTCTGAAGGTTTGGTTCTCAGTTTATATGCTAATCCTACCTCCTGTAAATAGCTTTGACTAAAATAAACAAGGTATCCATGTATTTAGGTTAGGTAAAAAAGTAATAGTGAATCTGAATTGAAATGATTTAAATATCAAAATAGATCCAACATTTTGATATCCGAAGAACCAAAAATGAACTCAACCCGAAACAAAATATATTAGATATCCCAAGAATTTGGATCAACAGTTCAATACTATAATATATTAATTATTTTAAATTTAACATCTATAGATATTCAAAATACATTAAAATATCCAAAAATTATCAAAATAAATCAGAAATAAATATTGAAAATAGGGAAAATTCTAAAATATCAGAAATATCCAAAATACCTACTTTTGGTTCACTCAAATATCTAAATATAAGAAAATTTATGTTAATTCTAATTATCTAGTCTTAATTATCAAAAATTAAATGTTGTATTTTATTTTCATTTTTGGATTTTGATGACTTAAGGTATATTTTTATTTTAAATTTTTTTAACATAATTTAAATGCATAGCTGGAACATGAACCGAATTCAAACCAAAATTTATATATATTTGGAGCTTAAATCTCTAGTTCCGAAAACCCAAACCTGAATGGACTTAAACAGAATCAAAACCAATTTTTTCATAAATATTCGAATCAGGCCTAAATCTCTAATTTCAGAAATACAAAACTCAAATAGATGAGAACCGAAACGAAATGAATACAGAACCGACATTCTGTGTATTCCTGATTTATTTTGGGAAAATTGTTTTTTAGCCCAAAAAAACAACAATTATATCCTCTTAGTCTAATCTCTTTTACTTTATGTCCTATTAGGCTAATTTTTTTCTAAATGGCAATGTTGCCCTTAAATTTCAATTAAAAATTCGAAATTACAATTAAAAACTAATTTTGAATATTAAAATATAATTTTTTACTAAAAAGTTAAAAAAATAAAAATTAAAAATCTCAATTTATTTTTTAGCCCCAAAAACGAATTTCCTTTTTTAAGATTTTTTCTTAAAATTTTTTTTCTAAAGATTTTTTCAAAAAAAAAATATATTTTCTTTAGTAAAAGATTTTTTTTTAAAAATATATATTATTTTACTAAAAGATTTAAAAAAAATTAAAAGATTTTTTTCTTTTTTTAAAAAAATCATTTTTTGTTAATAAATAAAGAAACAGAATATTCTCAAATATTTTCTTCTAATATTATCTTTATCCGTAGAACGTGTATTCTAAAATATGTAGAATACAGTAAACATGTTAGAAATCGATTTCTACTAGTTTTAGATTTATAGTAATATGTAGATTCTGATTTTTACAGGTTTTAGATTTATAGTAATGTGTAGATTTCGATTTTTACATATTTTAGCACTATAGGTTAAGCGTAGAATGTGTTTTCCAAATATTTTTAGATTACTATTATTTACGAAGAACACGTATTCTAAACATAGTAGATTCAATGAAAAAAATAAGATTACACTTTCTACTATGTAGAATGTCAATTCTACATTTTTAGAACAAAATATGAAATTATGATTTAAACATTTTTTGAACTAAAAAAATATGTCAATAAGTTGATATAGGTATTTAATCAGTATTTACTATTTTTGATTTTTTTTTTTGTAAAATTATTTATTTGATTTTTTTTAGGAAATAATGGTACAAAGGGAAATTATACTAATATGACATAATTGTTGTTTCTTTTTGCCTAAAAAACAATTTTCCCATTTATTTTTTTGTTTGGCCAAAATATTCCTGTTTTATTATTTTCTTCTACAATTCTGAGAAGTAAAACGACGCCGATTAGGTCTTCTCGTTTAGTAGGGTTTACACGTTTTCGACTCGGCGAGAAATCAAGGAAATGAGTACAGGGTTGTGGGTTTTGCAGAGAATCGTGAATTAGGAGTGTTGATATTGTGGATTTGGCAGATTATCGTGAGTTGTGATCTCTACTTTAGATCTGTGGAAGGAGAATAGAGTGAGAACATTCTTCACTAAATTCCTTTTTGTCTGCTGATTTCTGTTACTATTCAATCGCCAACTCTGCAAATCATTGAATATGTTGAACGATTTCTGTTTCTATTTTATCCGAATTCATAAAGCTGGGGTTTAGCACGATTGACTGAATTTCCATACAATTGTTGCTCTTGTCGAGCTTAATCTCAACTCTCGAGTCTCCATCTTTGATTAGATTTGCTTTTTTGGGCGTTTCGGTTGTTAGTTGAAATCATATTGAGAATCATTGTTATTTTTTCTTCGAGCTAGTGTTTATTTGCAAACATGATCTTTTGTTCCTTGATGAAAATATTATTTGTAATTTGTATACTCAGGAGGAGGAATGGCGAACAGGATTGCAATGCTGGTCTCGGAAGCAATGAACAGCAATGCTGTGATAAACACGTGTCTTGGAGTATCGTTTGTGGTTCTGGGGCTTAGATCTGATAAACAGCAAAAGTATGTCGAGGCCTTGCAGGAGCAGAAAGATTCGCTGTCCAAGTCTAACAAGGATATGAAAGTTACAATGTGGGAGTGGAAACAACAGCTCTTTGCTGAAGCCACCTCTGCTGGTGCTTCCGCGGTTGTTCCTCTCTCCACTCTTAAGGCCATCTATGGAGAACTCACCACCCAATCTGGTCATTACCCTCTATTGCTTTCCTAACAACTTACTGTATAGACACTAGAGTCAAGTTTATCTTATCTTTCACCAGTAGAACAGCAAAAGATAATTCATCTATCATTGGTTTATGTGTAAATATGGATATCTAGTAGATACAAACTAGTGTAGCTTTATTTAGATTAGATTTGCATTCACTAACTGGTTTTATCTATGGTATTCTTCCAGGTGAAGCAGTCAAAGAAGAGTCTAAAGTGTCTACCCCCAGGATCATGGTTTGAGAGGATTTTAGTCTCGTGATTTGCATTTGTAAACATCAAACTGTCTGTTGTTGTGATTCTAAAATAAGGTAAGACCCTCTGATATGTGATTGTGGTTAAGGCTTTTCATTATTGGAACCCATTGGTTGAAAGTGGGACTTGCATGAATAATTGATGACTGATACGGTATATGAATTCAGGAGCAAGAACGTATGAATACACATTTGATTGATCATCATGAAGCATATGAGATGTGGTTTGGATATTTGATCAATAAGACTTTGGAAGTCCCTTCACCCCATTGCTCATGCACAGAGATTTCTCAAAGTTAAACCCTAGTGTGCTCAGATTGTTGTTGTATCCAAATGTTTAAGATCTTCCAAGAAAATAAACTCAGTCACACCTGCTCAGATAAACATATCAGACATTATAATGCGCAAAATCATTAAGTCAGGCACTTCTGTTTGCTCCTTCTAGAACTGAAGCTGGTCAGATCAACTAAATTTAAAAAGCAAATAGCCCCAAAACCTAATTAGTTCAACAACTCTTACCTAAACACATGCAATTTTATATATACTACTTTCGTCCAATCTGCATTCACAACGGTGACAAAAATAGGACCAGTACACCCGCATTAGCTGTACAACTAAACAAATAAATCAAGTGTGAATCGTTTTACTTAAAATATCGTCTCTTTGTTACATTGTTTCAGGTGCAAAGGCACACACATATATCAATAGGACAAGTCTTTCTCTTTTTCATATCCTATATTTAGACAAATGTGATTTCCCATCGAAGCCGCTGGCAAGGTAACCTGAAGTATACTCTGGTATGGTGATACCTCTGTACTTTGCAGGACTTTCATCAGACAAAAGCTCTTTGATCGGTCCATAAACCGTGGCATTTGGAAACAGACTCGAGCTAAAGAAACATGCAACTGAAATCCGTGGTCCATCTATGTTCGTACGTACCCTATGTTCCACACTCAAGAACTTATCATTCGTTATCAGCTGCAAAAAAAAAAATGTCACAATAATATTCTTCTCGCTCTTTAAGAAGAAAGCATCGATTGACGGACTTGCCTGCATGAAATCACCCATATTGACAACAATAGCTCCATGAACAGGGGTTACATCGACCCAATAATCTTTATGAAGAACTTGGAGACCACCGATTTGGTCTTGAAGAAGAAGCGTAAGGAAAGAGTTGTCGGTGTGTTTATTTATTCCCAAAGTTAGGTCAGGTTGTGGGCAAGGTGGGTAGTAATGGCAGAGCATAAACAAACCTTTGAGACAATCCATCCTCTTGAGTATATCTGAGTCTAAACCTAAAGCTTCCGAGAGAAGTTGGAAGAGTAACGTTCCTAACTCCATTACATGCTTCGAATAGTCCATCACAGCATCCCTAATATCATTTCATCATTTAAACATAAAACATAGGAATCATATCACTTATATAGAAGAAACTACAATTTGCCCAAAAGCTTGACCTGCAAGCTACAGGGATCTCTTCAGGGTTTGGAGGATCTGGAGCAAGGAAACAAGTGAAAGAGTCTCTCCAATTCAAAGGAGTTGATTTATAAGGATCTTCAAAGCTGTTACTGTAAACAAACTTCTTGTTGGAATCAGTGGGAAAGTAATTTTTCTTCACCTCGGGATCTTCCTCGTGAAATCTTCGAACTCCTTGTTTGATATCTTCAAGAAGAGTTAAAGGAATACCATGGTTGATCACTTGGAAAAAACCCCACTTCTCACCTGCGTCTTTGATCTTTGAAACGACGGCGTTTCTTGCTGACGTGTTGTTGTTGTTGATTTCTCCAAGATCGATGATCGGGACGGTGAGGTTTAAGCCCGAGATTTCAGAAGGTCTGTTGTTGGACAAAGTTGAAGAAGGGTAACGAAAGCTCCGGGGGACTTCTGTTATTTTGGCGTCAACGAGTCCTTTCACTCCTGATGTCGTTGAGACCGAAGCTGGTAGGTCGACTTTTTCTGTTGTTTCTGTCATGATTGTGTGTTTTTAGGATTTAAAGGTTTTAGTTTCGGTGGAAGTTAATTATCGGCTTATCACTAAAGGTCGGAGAAGAGGAAGAAGAAGAAAATGGTGTATGAAGGATTCAGTTAAAGACAAGATACATCAGTGACGATAAGTTCCAGCGGGACCCATTTAATAACAGTGTGTGTTTATTGTCAACGTAACTTGTTGAATGAGCTGTCTTCGAGAACGATGTGTTGATAGTGTTATACTGTTATTGTAAGTTTGTAAAAGAAGAAAAGATTAAAAGCATCAATCGGATTTGCCTTCGGAGAATCCAGTTTGACTGCGATAAATTTAGAAGATTGAATGATAAAAAGAAAGAAGGAAAAGTATAGTTATTGATCCCCGTAAGCATGGACAATTATATTTAATGTTAACATATGGACATTTAATTATACCATGTCAATAAAATAGTAAATTAACATTAAATATAAAAGTATAGTTATTGATAATTAACATGGACAATTATATATATATTATTAAAAGAGAAGTACACTTAAGAAATGCCCCTGAATTTTCAATGTTAATTACACTTACATGCCACTGACCCTATTAATAACATTCTTAAAAAAATGCTTCTCTTAACCAGTTTATTAAATGTGTCTTTATCACTTTCTTTATTTATAGATAGTCTCTATTTTAATGTTTGTTTTTTTCAGTTTAGTTAAATGTGTTGTCCTAAAACAAAATTTAACTTCTCTTGTATTAAATAAATTTCGAAATTATTTATTTGTTATCAAAAAAAATTTAGGATTAAGTTCGAAATTATTTATTGTCGTAAAATAAAATTTAACTTCCATTCTCTATTAAAATAATTTCAAGATAAAATTGAATTGCCCTTTTCATCTAAACCAATGTTTATTCACCTCACATAGAGTTAGGTCTCAATAAATCTAAAAAATTATTGTATGAATAAATTATCTATATTTTCTTCCCAGTAAAATCTGTTTAACTGAACTTGCAGAGTACTCAATATTAAATATAAGATTAAGTAAGTTAAGAATGAGGCAATTTCCTATATTCTTGCTAACTACATTATTTTTAGGAAACAATTGATTTGCTTTATAAATGTTATGACATTTATTAATTAACTAGGTGTAATAAACCAATTATTTCAAAAGAGATTGAATTACTCCATACCTTGATTCGTAAAGAAAAAACACTAGATTCACAAATATCAAACATTAGACCCTCGATTAATGAGTTTTGAAATCGTCATCGCCATGGGAGAACACCAAAAGTCGATATATTTATTTTTTTCATTCTTCACAATTTTTTTCTAAACACCGAACGGTTACAAAACAAAATTGTCGGTTAGAATAAGAGAGGAGAGTCATGAGCCACTAGACCAACTTAATTTGATCTAAAACACTATGGCCCTAACAAAAAATGTAATAACAATGAGCCGATTAAATTGATTTATATATGATTCAAAGTCAATTATTTTAATGTATTTCAAATTAACTAAATTGATTTATATATTTCATATATAATCTATCATTGTTCACTTTAAGCTTTCTTTATAATAAACAATATTTTCACAGATTTGATTGTTTTTTTAAAATTCAAAAAGAACTCAATGTATCCAATGGCGGACCCATCAATTTTTTTTACATGTGTCATGATATATAAAATTTTAAAAATATGATAACAAAAGTATAATTTAGAGATGTGAACCCAGATTTAGGTGTGTCAATACATACACTAATACCATTTTAGCTGCTGATTCTTTTTGGCTTCCTATGCAAAACCAATTATTTCATAATTAAACATGTGTCAACTGAACCCCCTAATTCTATAGTAGGTACGCCTCTGAATGTATCACAAGTAACTATTAACAAATACATCATTTAGTGTAAATCAAAAATTAAAAAATTAAATAAACACCCGCCCGGTCGGGCGGGTCATGGTCTAGTTTAATGTTAATATGTATATAAACTTTACTGGCATCAAAAGCTTTAAAAGATATGATTATTCTAAGGATCTATTCTTTATGCAAATGAATAAAATATATCGGATAGTTTAAAACAGTAAAATCCCTAAAAGAAAAAGAGATTTTAATATTTCAATGATATTTTAAAAATGAGATTTTAAACCATACAATCTCCTAAACTATATTTGACCCGCCTAAAATTGATGGCATATCTTATATATTAATATGACATGGACAATTATATTTAATGTTAATTTATATTTTATATTTGTGGTAAACTTTTTAAAATATGATAATAACTCATATATTACATTTATTTCTGATTTATATTTTTGGACTTTTTAAAATATGGTAATAACTTATAAATCATCATTAAAATAAATATATTCAGTTATGGCATTTTCAAATTTTGAAATATCATTTAAATTAAAAATATTTCAAAAATATATACATATTTTTATAAAATTATAAAAATTAAATAATAAAATAAAATTAAATCGTAAAATCATTAGTTTCTATATATATATATATGTATATCTACAGATTTTATAAATATTTTTGATTTTATTTTTTTGACAATTATGAAATTTTACATGCCCTAGACTATATTTGATTAAATATATAAAATAAATATGTAAAATTTCATAATTGTCAAAAGTTAAAATTTAACAATATTTATAAAATCTGTAGACATATATAAGAAACTAATGATCTTACGATTTAATTTTATTTATGATTTAATTTTTATAATTTTCTAAAAATATGTATATATTTTTGAAATATTGTTGATTTAAATAATATTTCGAAATTTGAAATGCCATAAATTGAATATATTTATTTTAATGATGATTTATGAGTTATTACGATATTTTTAAAAAGTCCAAAAATATAAATCGACAATAAATGTAATATATGAGTTATTACTATATTTTAAATTTTTTATCAAAAGTATAAATTAACATTAAATATAATTGTCCATGTCATATTAATCTATAAGACATGTCATCATTTTAGTAGCAATGTCATATTATTTTTGTGAAAATGATTGTAGAGAAGACATGTGGTAAAATCAAATATAATCTAGGGCATGTAAAATCTCTCTCTCTCTCTCGTTCGATTGTTCTTAAGCATGGACAATTATATTTAATCTCTAGCATAATTGACATGGACAATTATATTTAATGTTAATTTATATTTTATATTTTTGGTAAACTTTTTAAAATATGATAATAACTCATATATTACATTTATTTCTGATTTATATTTTTGGACTTTTTAAAATATGGTAATAACTCATAAATCATCATTAAAATAAATATATTCAGTTATGACATTTCAAATTTCGAAATATAATTTAAATTAAAAATATTTCAAAAATATATACATATTTTTAGAAAATTATAAAAATTAAATAATAAAATCAAATTAAATCGTAAAATCATTAGTTTCTTATATATATATATATATCTACAGATTTTATAAATATTTTTTAATTTTATTTTTTGACAATTATGAAATTTTACATGCCCTAGACTATATTTGATTAAATATATAAAATAAATATGTAAAATTTCATAATTGTCAAAAGTTAAAATTTAACAATATTTATAAAATCTGTAGATATATATAAGAAACTAATGATCTTACGATTTAATTTGATTTTATGATTTAATTTTTATAATTTTCTAAAAATATGTATATATTTTTGAAATATTGTTAATTTAAATAATATTTCGAAATTTGAAATTCCATAATTGAATATATTTATTTTAATGATGATTTATGAGTTATTACGATATTTTTAAAAAGTCCAAAAATATAAATCGACAATAAATGTAATATATGAGTTATTACTATATTTTAAAAAATTATCAAAATATAAATTAACATTAAATATAATTGTCCATGTCATATCAATCTATAAGACATGTCATCAATTTTAGTAGCAATGTCATATTATTTTTGTGAAAATGATTGTAAAGAAGACATGTGGTAAAATCACTTCTCAAATATAATTTAGGGCATGTAAAATTTTATAATTGTCAAAAATTAAAATTAAAAAATATTTATAAAATCTGTATATATATATATATATATATAAGAAACTAATGATTTTACGATTTAATTTAATTTTATTATTTAATTTTTATAATTTTCTAAAAATATGTATATATTTTTGAAATATTTTTAATTTAAATGATATTTCAAATTTGAAATGCCATAACTGAATATATTTATTTTAATGATGATTTATAAGTTATTACCATATTTTAAAAGTCCAAAAATATAAATCAGAAATAAATGTAATATATGTGTTATTATCATATTTTAAAAAGTTTACCAAAAATATAAAATATAAATTAACATTAAATATAATTGTCCATGTCATATTAATCTATAATATATGTCATCAATTTTAGGCGGGTCAAATATAGTTTAGGAGATTGTATGGTTTAAAATCTCATTTTTAAAATATCATTGAAAGATTAAAATCTCTTTTTCTTTTAGGGATTTTACTGTTTTAAACTATCCGATATATTTTATTCATTTGCATAAAGAATAGATCCTTAGAATAATCATATCTTTTAAAGCTTTTGATGCCAGTAAAGTTTATAAAATATTTAAAGTATATCAAAACCAAAATCTTTCAAATAAAATTATTGGTCATAAAAGTTAAATTTGATAAATGAACGGCGAGATTAAAGGAAATAACTGCTATATCATAAATATCCCGGGAATCAGAAGGAGGATCAAAAATATTTTGTTCTAATGATAAGAAGATTTGATGTAATTAACAGCAAGAGATTGACAGTAATTTTGGCTCCAAAAAAATACCCCGCGAAGTCTTTAATTACCCAAACTAATCCGCTTGAATTCGCGCCAAAATGGAACACGAAGAGACCTTATTTAAACAAACCCTAAGCCTCCCTCCACTCTCACCACTACCTTCTCTATTCTTCATCTGTACTCGCGTTTGATCAAATGGACGACATGGAGATGCGGAGAACCGAACACGAAGAAGCTGTTTCAAGTTCAGACGACTGTAAGATCGTTGCAGAGACTCCCGATGAATCCTATGTGGTGTTCAGGACATCCACTGGAGTCCGAATCTCTTCTCAACTGGACAATGGCGGCGGATCCAATTCGGAAGCTATGCCAGTGAAAGACGAGGTAACCGGTGACGGTTCTGTTACTCTTTTTGACGGTGTGAGTAACGGTGGTGTAGAATCTGAATCGTTTAGGGCGGCGGGTTTAGAGTTCAATGTTAAGGAGGAACCTGATTTGGATTTTGAGAATCGAGGAGAAGAAATGGTGATTGATGATAATCTAGAAAAGCCTGTGGTGGTTGCTCTTGCTCAAGAAGAAGAAGAAATGATTGTTGATTCTATAGCACTTTCAAGAGGCTCTCTCAGCGATTGTGTTACTGTTGAAGTCAAACAAGAACCTGAGAATTTGGAGACAGAGCAATCTATTATACCAACTGCTCTCATCTTGGCGCCGACGCCACTTCAAGTTATCCGACCGAAGGCTGAGAGTTTGGATACCCCTGAAGTTATTGATGTAGAATCTGATTCTCTAAAGCATGAAGATGTATCATCAGCTCATGTGAAGATGGAGCAGGTTGAGGGAACAAAGGTGGGTGCTTTGAGTTTGAGTCTGCAAGTGAGAGACCAGAAACCTGTGTATGTGAAGAAGGTAAATAATACACAAGGGAAGGTGAAAGTGGAAGATGGTGATTTCCCGGTGGAGAAAGACTGGTACTTGGTTGGTAGGTCTCTTGTCACTGCTACTTCCACTAGTAAAGGAAGGAGACTGGAAGATAACGAAGTTGTCAATTTCGCATTTCCCTCTACTGTCAATTGGAAAGTTCCAAACATTGTTCGTTTCTCTACCAAAAGATGTGGAGAGGTAAATCCCCCTTCACTGCAAAGAGATTTGTTAATACTTGTGTTCCTGATTCTTCAAATTTTAGCTACTTTTGTTTCGGTTTGATTTGAGAAACTTTAACTGAAGAGACTAATTATTTGATTTGCATGTTTCTAGATTGGTAGGCTTCCAATGGAATGGTCAAACTGGGCTGTCAGCCTTTTGAGATCTGGTAAAGTCAAAATGCTAGGCAGATGTGTTGCAGCGCCACCCTTTCTACAAATGATGCAAGATATTATGCTTTATGTCAGGTAATGATCTTTTTCGTCTGTTTTCTTTGATTGCTTGTTTTTTTTTATTTGTTGGAAACTTATATGGCTTTTGGATGGCAGTTTCTACATTCACAGCTCCATATTCACTGATGTTAGCAAATCCACTTGGAGGATTGGTTCTTCCCCGAACATAGAGTCCACGCTTCATCCTCTGCTGCAGCTTTTCAGACACTTGACTATCAAACCTTACCAAAAGGCACCTACCACACTTTCATCTTCCAATACCTTTTTTTTTTTTTTTTGGTTTCTAGTCCATCACACGTCTGTTTCTCATTTTGTGTATCTTCAATCAGGCTGAGTTTACTCCTCAGGAACTTGACTCTCGCAAACGCTCCCTGAACTTGGAGGTATGTCTTCCTCTTCATTTACTCTATGAAACTCATATAATGTACTTATACGTTATCAGTTTTATTTGGTGGAAACTTAGTACGTTTTGCTTTCATTGGTCAGAATGACTCTGACGAAAGAGCAGCATTGTTGGCCATAGCGAAAAGAAGAAAAGGTGCTCCGCTGTATCTGGAACAGGACAAAGATGAAGAAGATGCTCCTGATTCATATATGAATCGGGTCGTTGGCGCTGCAGATTCATATAACCTGGAGGTTGTGGAATATTTTATAAAAATATTTTCTTGACCTTAAAAAAGCAAACTAAATTTAGTAATATCTTCTCTTCTTGGCAATGTTATAGGAAATGGAAGCTCCAAGTACACTCACGTGTAACCTGAGACCATACCAGAAACAAGCACTCTACTGGATGTCAGAATCTGAAAAAGGAATTGATGTTGATAAAGCAGCTGAAACTCTCCATCCTTGCTGGGAGGCTTATCGAATCTGTGACGAGTATGTACTATCTCAAATGTTTATAACGAGCTTCCTGGGAGTTTTTTATTTATTATAACGAGCCTTCTTGTATGTGATTATATTCAGGAGGGCACCTTCAATTTATGTGAACATCTTCAGCGGTGAAGCAACAATCCAGTTTCCAACAGCTACACAAATGGCAAGAGGCGGAGTACGTTTCTTGAACACGCTTAATCTTCATTTTAACACATGTCTGTCTCTCTACTGGCATGGATTGGCCAATATTATCTGTTTGTGGTTTTGATTTATGTTACAATTTTTTTTTTGCAGATATTGGCAGATGCCATGGGACTTGGAAAAACTGTGATGACAATTGCACTAATACTTGCACGGCCAGGCAGAGGTAATCCAGAAAATGAAGATGACTTGGCGACAGATGTTAATGGAAATAAACCTAAGGGGAAGGAGAGTCATAAAGCACTAACATGTGTGAAAGCAAAAGGAGGCACTCTTATTATTTGTCCCATGGCATTGTTAAGCCAATGGAAGGTATTTTTGCTTTGAAATCGCTGTTTCTTCTTAAAGTTTTTATTTTAAAAAAAGTTCAGAAAAGTCTCAAAGATTTTATACTTAACTGCAGGATGAGCTTGAGACTCACTCGAAGCCTGACACAGTGTCTGTGTTGTCTTACTATGGAGGGGATAGGACACAGGACGCGAAAGCTATAGCGAGTCATGATGTGGTCTTGACAACTTATGGTGTCTTAACCTCGGCTTACAAGCAGGTAAGAAAGTTTTCATGCATCACTTCAGTCCCAAAAGTGTGTTCTTTCCTATCAGTTTAGTTGAACTCAAATTCTGAGAATCATGATATGCAGGATAAGACGAACAGTATTTTCCACAGAATTGATTGGTTCAGGATTGTTCTTGATGAAGCTCACACGATCAAATCATGGAAAACACAAGCTGCTAAAGCTACATTTGAGTTGTCTTCCCACTGCAGATGGTGTCTGACAGGGACTCCTTTACAAGTAAGATACTAAAAGCAACTTGTGAATATAGATTATCTGAGCGTATACTCTTTTGATACTTACTGGCTCTATCTATACTTCTTCAATGCAGAACAAGCTTGAAGATCTTTACAGTCTTCTTTGCTTCCTTCATGTCGAACCATGGTGCAACTGGGCTTGGTATGATAAATTATCATCTGAAATCGGACTATCTTTTACTATATAACTTACAATTTAATGTCTGTGTGTATGTATATACACAGGTGGAATAAGTTGATTCAGAAGCCTTATGAAAATGGTGATCCACGAGGACTAAAGCTGATCAAGGCGATTTTGAGGCCATTGATGCTGAGAAGAACAAAGGAGACGAGGGACAAAGAAGGAAGGTAGATGTTTTTTTCACTGCTACAATCTTTTTTTTTTTTATTGCCTTTTCTTTTGCTTGTTCTATGCTAAACGCTCCTCTACTTTTTTTTCTGTAAACTTTCAGTCTAATTCTTGAACTTCCTCCGACCGATGTCAAAGTGATTGAATGTGAACAATCTGAAGCAGAACGTGACTTCTATACAGCCCTTTTCAAGAGATCTAAAGTAGGTGTTATAGTTCCAGGCTTCAAGCACAATAAAAGCTTAATCATAATAATCTGTTTCAAGATTGATAATGTCTTGATAAATGCATAACCTTCTTTCTTCTTTTGGAAACAGGTCCAGTTTGACCAGTTTGTGGCACAAGGAAGAGTTCTTCACAACTATGCAAACATCCTCGAGCTCCTCCTCCGTCTACGCCAATGTTGCAACCACCCTTTTCTAGTTATGAGGTACTTTTGTAGTTAGACGATAACACCTTAGTTATTCCTTGGAAGTGGATTCTAATACATTCTGAAAAAAAATTGCAGCCGGGCAGATTCACAACAATACGCTGACTTAGACAGCCTGGCAAGGAGATTTCTTGACAACAATCCTGACTCAGTTTCTCAAAGAGCTCCCTCTCGGGCATACGTCGAAGAAGTTATCCAAGACATACGTGATGGCAACAGCAAAGAGTGCCCAATATGTTTGGAGTCTGCAGATGATCCCATTCTCACACCTTGTGCTCACAGAATGTGCCGTGAATGCCTCCTTACTAGCTGGCGCTCTACTTCTTGTGGTCTATGCCCAATCTGCAGGACAGTACTGAAGAAAAGTGAGCTCATCTCATGCCCAACTGAGAGTATATTCCGTGTTGATGTTGTAAAGAACTGGAAGGAGTCCTCAAAGGTCTCGGAGCTTATAAAATGCTTAGAGAAGATTCGGATGTCTGGTACGGGGGAAAAGAGCATTGTGTTTAGCCAGTGGACTTCGTTTTTGGATCTCCTGGAGATTCCTTTGAGAAAAAGAGGAATTGAGTTTCTTAGATTCGATGGAAAGCTTGCACAGAAGGCGAGAGAAAAGGTCTTAAAAGAGTTCAATGAAACCAAACAGAAAACAGTAAGTAGATCAATCGTTTCTATCAAACACCGTCTGAGTGGAACAGAGATCTTAAAAATCTTTAATCCTTCCACAGGTTCTACTGATGTCTCTGAAAGCTGGAGGAGTTGGTCTGAATCTGACCGCAGCTTCAAACGTCTTCTTAATGGTACTATGTCTCTTCAAGCTTGGGTTTAAATTCTTCTTGACTATGAAGAAATAATGACATTTATTTTGTTTCTTGAAACACTTAAGGATCCATGGTGGAATCCGGCGGTGGAAGAGCAAGCAATCATGAGAATTCATCGCATAGGGCAGAAAAGAACTGTATGCGTCAGAAGATTCATTGTCAAGGTACACACCACTCCACTTTCTTGTCTAGTAATCCAACTCTTAACTTACATGGTTTGTCATTGGATGATTGTGTGCAGGATACAGTAGAGGAACGGATGCAGCAAGTTCAGGCGAGGAAGCAGCGGATGATTGCTGGAGCTTTGACTGACGAAGAAGTCCGGTCGGCCAGACTTGAGGAGCTTAAAATGTTGTTCCGATGAGAGAAGATGCTCAACAGAGAAAATACTCTTTTTCTTTTATTTACTTTAGTAATGAGTTATGCCTTTTATTCCATTTTAAACTGTTTTGTAAATAGCAGTAGAAATTGCAACGGTGCTTAATGAGTTTGAAATTTCCTTTCTCTCTTCGTTTTTAGGTGTTTTGATTATCTTTAGGTTGTGTATTGGTCTGCACAACCATTAACTTTTCTAAGATTATATAGTGTAGGTTATATCTATTTGATTGAGGCTTAGATCGAACTTGTTATGGTTTTAGTTAGGCTCCTTGGAATGGAGCCTGTGCTCAAATTTTACCGAGTTAGTGTACTCATAAGCTGAATCACTCGGGCCAGCAGGATAAATAATGGAACAAGTATCTGAGCTACTTTCATGAAGCCTAAGGTTAGCAGCGGATCAATGAACGAGCAAATCCGTCATCATAACATTCTGAAGGTGGAAACAAAACTTTCTCAGAACGTTGTTGCTGAAAGCATACTTCCAAGGTATTTTTATTACACGAGTAGTTACAATGGAACGGTCTCATTCAAAGCCATAGGAACCAAAGTTATCCTATACAAGCTGTCACAATCATCAACATGAAGATTACCAAACAAAATTTCTAGGACGGACGGCTATAAGGAGCTGGTTTAATGCTTGCTGTCTCGGATAATTCTCTCTTATCAATTCCCTAAGAAGACAAACTCAGGTGGAGCGAACTCTTATTGTTTTGTGTGGATGATCTTGTTCTTACAGGGGATGATACATAAACTATATCAGATCTCTATAAAATCTGGTAACGGAATATATCTGATTGACACAGAAAACACTAATGTGGTTGGAGCACAGGGTCGGCTCTGAGATTTTGAAGACCTATTGCAATGTTTATGTAAAAAAAAATTTAGAGCTCTAAAAATATATTTTTGGGGTTTATGTATATATAATTTTTTTTCAAAAATTTCGGGAGTCTATTACAAATGTTTCACTATGCATCGCCTATGACCGGCCCTGTTGAAGCACATGAAACCCCAATCAAACGTCCTTACTTGAATCTTGAAGTTTTTTCACTGACACTTTTAACCTTCAAGTGACTTTTGTATCATAAAAAACCCTCAAAGTAAAAAGCTGACCTGTTTAGCGGGTAATTTTTCAAAAAAAAATTATTTAATTAATAAAATAAACAAAATAAATAAATAAATAAATTCAAATAATAAATAAAAATTGAAACTTTTAATAAAATTCACAAAAATAAAAACATAATAAAAAATAAAATTTTATAAAATTAAATAATTTTCTGAAATTTTAACAAAATAAAAATAACTAAAATTTTAATAATAAATAGAAAATAACTAAATAAAAATTTCAATTTTAGAAAAAATATAGAAAATTCAAATTCAAAATAGTTTTTTTTAATTATAATATTTTTTTCCAAAATATATCATATCATCACTAGTGACAATGATGGTTTCTGATTTTTATTAGTAAAATAATCAAAAATTAAATAAAAATCAGAAAATCAAACAAAAATCATAAAATTTAATAAAAACTTATAAATTAAATAAAAATCATAAAATTAGAAAATTAATCAGAAATTAATTAATATTTATAAAATTAAAATTCAAAAATAAATGAGATCAAACTAATAACAGAAAAATAAAAATTCATATATTTCAAAAATGAAAATTCAAAAGTTTGAAAAAGATTTTTCTGTCATTTTCAACGATGATGTTGGAAACTATCATTGGAGATATGACAATTATCGTCATTATTAATGGTTATGTGAGAAACCATCATCGTCACTAGTAAATTTTGAATTTTGAATTTTCTCTTTTCCATTTTTTTAAAAAATTGTTAACTTTTTATTTAGTTCTTCTCTATTTAAATTTAATCTTACTTATTATTAATTTTTTAGTTATTTTTATTTTATTAATATTTTAGAAAATTATTTAATTTTAAAAATATTTATTTAATTTTCTAAAATTTTAATTTTTTTAAATTTTTAAATTTTTGTAACTTTTATTAAAAGTTTTGATTTTTACTTATTTTATGGATTTTTTATTTATTTATTTATTTTTTTATTAATTAAATAATTATTTTTGAAAAATTACCTGCTGAACCGGTCAACTTTTTGCTTTGGAGATTTTTTATGATACAAATGTCACTTTGAATGTTAAAAGTGTTAGTGAAAAACCTTTAAAGTTTAAAATGTTAGTAAGTGACACTTTCAGAATTTTTTACACGATTTTTGTATGGGGTACGTGCCCCACCTTATACGTAAGTAGATCCGCCCCTGCTGGATAAAGCCAACTGATTCTCTAATATGACACACCAAGACATTGAAAGTCTTCTGAAAGAACAAAGGATTCACTCTTACATTTTTAAGAATATCAAAAATGTTTAATATTCATAGTTGAAATACGACTTACTTATAGGCTTAGATGCTGCTAGATAAAATGTGATAAGAACTAGCATATTTAGAGCATCATTAACGCCCGACGCTAAAAAAGGGGTGCTTAATTATTTTTATTTTTTTTTATTTTTTTTTTTATTTTTTTTTCAAGAACAAAAAAAAAAATCATGGGTTGTTCAGTTTTTGTGGGGCCCACTGTGGGACCCACCGACTATTATATTGTTTTTTAAAGCACTCTTCTACAAGCTAATTGCGTTATTGATGCTCTAAGAGCATCATTATCCCTAAATTGCTTAGGTTGGGGTGCTTAGACAAAAACACAATGTGATGCTTTTTTTTCCTCTTGTACAGTATAAGCAACATCACTTTTAGTGCTTAATTAAGCACTTATGCTTCTTCTTCCTCTTCTCTTTCTTCTTTTTTATTAATAAAAAATGGCTAAACAATCCCTAAGCATCTTGGGATAATCATGCTCTTAGTTCCTTGCAAATAACATAAGAGCATACTATAAACTTTGCAAATAAATGTGTTGTAATGGTTAAAAAAAATATATCAAATGGATTTTTCATTAGTCTCCATGTTTTTATAGAACTTCATGGATCAGTTTATTTGAGTGCATCTTATAGTTGCTTGAGTTGTGTAATGAATTTTGATCTTTTCTAAACGAAATTTCTATGATATTGTTTTGTGATCATCTTGATACTTTCTAAGTTCTAATCAATTTGTACTACGAGTAGTCCTTTTTAAACATTCTCTTCTTCATTCATTCTCTTGCTATAATCTTTGATCCATACTCCTTATGGAGTAGAGAGTGGATTACATTGTTACCATTGTATTAGCTCACGTGGCAGAGGTGAGATATTTAGAACCTAGGGAAGTAGAAGTATTTACATTGTCTTTTGCTTTTGTATTGAACCCCTCAGGCCCCAGGCAAAATTTCTTATATATCTTTATATTTTAGTGATTAATATGATTTTTATATCATAAACTTGTTATTGGTATCTATACTATACTAAAAGGGAAATAACCTCAAATTCTAAGCTGTCCACGTCAGATTATTAAATCAACCAATAGGAGAACTCTATTTTGACACGTCCTCTACGAACATTAGAACGGGCCTAATCTGCTGGACTTCACAAAATTTGTATTGGGTCATCTAAGTTAAAACCCACAATCCTTCCAACAGCTACGACTCTTCCATCTCCTTCATCGCTTCAATCTCTTTCATCCATAACTAATGCAAATCTCCGTTTAGTTAACACCGCCCACTCATTCAATTCCATCCTTTAATCATATCTTCATGAGAGAACCTATATCCTTTCAACTCCCTTTGCTTCTCATGTTATATAAACCTCCTCCTCGAATCTCACCTCGATCCACTTTTTACAACCTCCATTCAACCAAATCAATCAATTGCAATGAAATCTGATATAATTTCCGGCAAGTTTCCAGTGGCCTTACATTTTAACGACATCTCACGTACTCAGAGTTTACTGCTCCTCTACTCTCTGTTTCAATGCCTGACTAATTTTTTTCTAATTGTTATTGTCATCTCTCATGGTTTGGGTAAATCAATTATTTTTTCCTGCGTTTCCTTTAGCTATGAGCTGGAAAGCCGAAAGCCCTTGAACGATGTCCTCCCCTGCTAAGTTCTGCTGCGTCCAAGTTCTCGAAGAACGATCTCACTATCTCAGGCCCTCCGCATAATTACTTTACCGGGTAATATAGAGTTTCCCTTTTCTCTTTGCTATGGATGTATGAGTCTTTAGATGAATTTTGTCCCTAATCTTGGCTGTCTTTATCTCATCAACTTTATATTGGGATTGGTTACAAGTTTCAAAAAAAACTTTATATTGATTATTTGTATTAATTGTTTCATGATTCAAGGCTAGCGTTAAGCCAAAGTACAAGTTGATATTCTCATCAATAATATGCATATTAGATTCACAGAAATACAAAAGGCCTTATAATATGCATAAAACTAACTATTCATTGAATTGTTTCTGGGTTTCTGTGAATCTATTGCAACCTTCCCTGGTAGTCTTTTTCTCCAACCATGTTGTTGGTGATTTCAATTTAAGCTCAGCTTGGTCGTGTCGAGGAAGAGACTAAGGGCATCGTCTTGATCCGTGAGGTATATATGAAAAGCTACCATCCTCATTTTAAAATCTTATTTAGTTTTTTATCTATGTGTACTTGAATTTTGATTTCACGAATTGACAATTACGTTGAACAGAAAAAATATATATTTTTCTTTTGGGTTTTGTGTGATCTGTTCCGTAAAGGATGTATTGGGTTTAAGATTGAAGTGATCAATATCACGAAAAAGATTGTTTTTAGTCTGGTTCCTAGGGCTTAGATGAGTTTTGTGGATCAAATCTCTTTCTTTTTTAAGAGAAGAATCATTTGATTCTTCTCAGTATTTTAATGTTTGAGGACTAAGAAGCTCAATGGTCGAATTGCATACAGAAGCTTTGGCTGATCACGAGTGGAAAGAAGTTGCTTTTGTCAGGAAGAAGATTGATCCTGTCAACAAAGAATTCTCAACAAGCCAATCTGTAAAGCTACCACCAGCAGAGAATCCTCAAGCTGATCTAGAAAAGGTGAAACGAGGCTTGAGAAAAGAACATAATCCTGTTATTGAGAATTCTGTTCAACCTTGAAGAGAAAAAGGATAAGCAAAGCTGAGGCTACATGGCACTTCTTCCCCTGGGCAACAAGGATCCGAGAAAACCATTAGACGTAACTTACTACCATCTTCAGGTGATAATGCAAGAGTCACTCCTGATTTTCCTGAAACAACAAGAGTCTCATGGAGTTTGGATAGTTAAGGATAGTTAAGGGCATCTTCAGGTGTTTCATTTTCCTGAAACATCCGCAGGTCGTTGTGTTTAGGCATGGAGTTTGGATAGTTAAGGGCATCATCCAGCTCAGCGCTTAAGTTTCTGCTGTTAGCTTAGACATAACTAGGGATCCATGTGTTAACAATGGTTGTAGTTTTTGGTTATATAGGTTTCGAGATCTATAGGAGATATGTACATGAAACGGCCAGAGTTTAACAGGGAACCGATTGCTTAGAAGTTCAGGCTTTTGATGTGAAGATAGTCCTGCAGAAGATCTGTACGGCATTTTTATCAATAGGGTTCGTCGAGAGCGTCCACCGGAGTATTTGGAAAAGGTTAAAGGGTAAGTTTGTCAAATCTCATTTGGATTGGATCAGATAAATGATTTAGGCTGCTGTGTGTTATGATGCAGTTTGACAAAATGGGTCCCTCCTCCAGTGAAGATGACAAGCAGCTATGTTCGTCAAAACATTGACATATCTCAGAAGAGAATGGATGTGGCTTCTCTTGATATGCTTCAGTTTCACTGGTCTTCTTTCTCTCTCTTCTCTATTATGACTCTGTCCTCTGTTGTTATTTGCTAATCTGACTGAGGTTTTGGATATTAGGTGGGATTATGCGAAAGACGGTTATCTTGATGCACTGAAACACCTCACTGACTTAAAAGAAGAAGGTAAAGGCTATAAAAGTTGTTAATGTTTCTCCTCTCCTCTCCCTTCTTGTGATTATCATTTTGTACTGTTGCAGGTAAGATCAAGACTGTTGCTTTGACAAATTTTGATACAAAGAGACTTGAGATAATCTTAGAGAATGGAATCCCTGTTGTTAGCAACCACGTAGGTGATTTTCGAATATCTTTTTTTTTTTGGGTGCAAGTTCCTTTGTTGTTTTTGTTCATTGTTGCAAATTCTTTCCAGGTACAATACTCCATTGTAGACATGCGTCCTCAACAGAGAATGGCTCAGCTTTGTGAGCTTACAGGCGTCAAACTTATAACTTAAAATCTCTTCTCAACTCTCTCGAAAATCTCTTTAACAACTGACTTGACCACACATCATCGAAGGTCTTTTCGAGTGTAGATATGGGACAGTAATGGGTGGTCTACTGTCGGAGAAGTTCCTTCATGCCAATCTAACCATCCCTTTTGCTAGCCCTGGTTTGAATACTCCTTCTCTCCAAAAGTACAAAAGGGTAAGTGTTCTCATCATATGAGTTATATATAGAATCAATCCTACTCTTCACTTTATTAAGATTCTCGAGTGTTACGTTACAGATGGTTGATGCATGGGGAGGGTGGAATCTCTTCCAAGGTTTGCTTCGCACGATGAAAAGCATTGCCACAAAACATGGAGTTTCTATTCCGACCGTGGCCGTGAGATACGTACTAGATCAGGTATCTCACTCTTCCTTAGTCCTCACATCACATGAATTTGGATTGCTCTTGACACTTAAAGCCAATCTGGTTTTATTATTTGTTCTGAAAATTTGAAATCTCATCGCAGCAAGGAGTTGGCGAATCAATGATTGGGGTGAGGCTAGGGTGAGCGGAACACATACAAGATGCAAACGCTATATTATCATTGGTATTGGATGATGAAGATGTGAATAGCATACAAGAGGCTACCAAGAAAGGTAAAAATCTTCTTCAAGTGATTGGTGACTGTGGAGACGAGTACTGACGTGTAGAATACCGTTTACATGCATTCAAGACACAAGATCTGTGTTGGGATTCGTATATATGAGTTCAATACTTGACCAAATTTGAGATGGTTTAAATGGAGGTATTACCCTATTTTGACTCGAACTGTTTCAAAAACTAAAATATGTATTGTACTATTGTTACATGGGCTAAATCTTAAAAATATATTAAATATAAAGTACTAATTTTTAAAAATAATTATGAAGAGACTAAGATAAAAATTAAGATTTTCTTAAAGAATATGTTTATACTAAGTTATAACTTACTGTTATTTATTTAATTGGATTATTTTCTCAAAAGGTTCACACATCATATATTGAGTCGAATATCCAATCAACCTTATAGAGCTGAGATTTAGTACTCCCAAAGCAATAAAAAGTTTAGGGAACCTCCATATCATTAGGAATCCTTAGCTCTCACTACAAGCAATGGGAGATGGTGCGTTGAAAGATGTCTGCAAATGTGATTTACAACAATAACTTAAACGTTTTTAGAATTATATTCAGCCTTTTATTGGTTTTAGTATCTAACCTAAATTTAAAGTTGTAAATACACAGTTTCTTTTTTTTTTTGAATAAATTTAACATTTACTCAAAAAAAAAAAAATTGTTCACTTTTGTTTTTAAATTAGCATGGCTATAGATTTCCATCATAATTGCATGGTTCGTTATCTGCTTCCGATGATTACTACGTGTCAATTAATCTGTAAACAGAGGCTAAAAATATGACTTCTCAATGTATTGTGTTTAGTTTTAACTTTGAACTCCTACTCACCTTAAATTTCCCAGCATTATATATGTGTCATTAAAAAATTTGGATAGCTCATTCTTATGTTTAAAGTACAATCCAGGTTTTGTACAGCTAGAAACTAGCTAGGCTTCCAACAGAGTTTAAAATCTCTCCGCCTTTCAAATAATAGTATAATATGGTACATCTTTTCCTCTTGGTTAATCATGTTTTAAACTTTGTAATATTTCAATTTTCAAGTCTTTTTAAAACTATTTCAGCAATGTGCGGTATTTAGCTATAATTATTTTTCAGTTTTATTTCCAGTTAAAAATAATTTTTCGATATTACACATGTGCACTAATAAACATTTAAAAATCTCTTCACTCTTTTTCTTCTTCTACACTCCACCTCTATCAACATTTTCAACTACAACAAAATCCAACTCTCAATCATCTTGAATTGCCATATCTTAAACCAGCCTTAACAATCTTCAACTATATCTTTTGGTAGAGGGAAAAAAATCCAACTCTCACCAAAACATATCTTTCTCGTGCATAAGCTAAATAACTTCATCTGCCATCTTTGCAAGAGTATTCTCCACAAACTGTGTAAACTTAAAACATTCATAAATCAACATCTAGAAAAGCTAATACATTTACTATAGAACACACAGGTTAATATGTAATCTCCTGCACTGCATCAATCTGCAAAAAGAAGAATATAATTAGATGCGTTCAAATACAAATTCTTAAGTCTCTGTGATTGCTAAAAAAAATGGGAGACTTGTGGAATAACCCTATCTATGCCCTATGTATAAATTTGGATTTCTACATGTTTATTTCTCTGCTTTGTCCACTTTGGTACTTTGCTTTGCTAATCTCATTTTATTATCAATTCTACAAAATATTTCGTCCACTTTACTATTTCATCCACTTGGATACTTTGCTTTTCTAATCAGTTGGACTTTAAATTGTCTCTGAACACCAAATAAATTTGGGTTGAAGAATCAGTTGAGCTTTTGCGATTTTAAAAATGAAAGGAGCAGCAAGTAGATATGCTTATAGCTCACTACTTAGATACGTGGAACAGCCCACAAACCACCACTAATTATCTAAACACTTATATTTCTTTACTCGATGACAACAAAAAGTCCCCGTTTATAATAAAATATCTTTGCAGTTGACAAGCAAATGTTAATGTTTCTCAACATTAAGTACTGTTCCTGTCGAATGAGACATCAGGAAAAAAAATTTAGGAGTTTGAAAATATCTTCCGCCAAAATATATAACATCTAACTATGTAAATAAGTGTGTTCCATTTAACAAATGCAGATGACTCAGTCTTTAGAGGAACAAAATATTTAAATAATTATTATAAAAAACTGAGTAAACCACGTTTATTCGGAATATTCAAAATAGCGAAGTTTCTTTAAAATCACATCAACTCGGTATATTATGGATTACCAAATAAAAACCATTTTAATCTCGGTTCGGTTCAATTATAATTTGTTTGTTTTTACCGGATAGAGCACTCCTAAATAATTCACTGACTTTCTCATTGCTTTTACAAATATAACACCATCATTCCAAATACAAACATTAAAACGCATGATCGGAAATTAAACTATCAACACATTTTTCCGCGCGTAGCGCGGAGAAAAAATCTAGTGGTAAATAAAGAGTTCGGTCTTGCATCCAAAAAGAAAGTAAAAGCATAAAGAAAACAAAAGGTCTCCTGGTAAGAAAACAAAAGGTCTCCTGGTACAAAAACATAAAATTTAGATTGTCTCAGAGAAAACAAATAAAAAATATATATCCATCCGGTAATCAAACCCGATCATGTATAGGGTACTATTCTACCACTAGAACACTGGTACTTTTGCTTACGAAGGGAAATAACTTGGAGTTATTGTTTAGACAAAACTGGTTTGGCTAAAATAAAAGCAGACCAGACCCAGATATTCTTTTTTTTTTTGGTCAAGACCCAGATATTCAGGATTAGGTTACAAGTAACGTAATCGATCAGTGACATGGCAGTAATTAAGCGAATCAAAGTACTCGAGTTGCTATCAAATGACCCCTTGTTTTTGGCCTGGCTGTCCAATTAAGAAAAACTAGAGCTGGTCGGACGGGTACTTATTTTCTTTTTTATATAAATGAATATTATTTAAAATCTATTGGTTTATATTTTTAAATATTTATCATATTTCTATTCTTTATAAACACAACAATCAAATAGTTTATGTGCCGTAAAAATAGTGATCCGTACTCGTTATTAAACATTTGACAAATTAATATTGACCTATTGATAATTTGAGTAATACTTCTTGTAACATGAAACTTTTTGCTAAATGTAAAAATAATTTAAATATTTTGATCAGATATGGATAATATGGTAAGATTTAGATACGTTAGAGAAAACATTATTTGGTTATAAACATTAAACATTGTTTTACAAGTAATTCAAAGACATTTAAATTTCAGTATTAATTTTTTGTTTAAAATAATTAATAGCAACCAAAATGGTTAAACATTTATTTTAGAATTTCTTGAAAAATATATAATCTTAGGTCAGATTTAATTATATTAAAATAATATTCAGTTACAAATATTTCATCTTGTTCTATAAGTAATTAAATATATTTAAAATCTTGGCATATATAGATTTTATTGTTCAAAATAATTAATGGTAAGTTAAACATATATTTTAGGAATATTCATAATATTGTTTAATATCGAATTTAAACTTAAATTTTGTTCAAAATAATTAATGGTAACGTTATCCAAATTTAATATTGTTAAAATCGATTTTAAATTTGAATATCCCTAAAAATCAGCTTATTTATTTTAGGTAATATATTAAACACGAAAATTAAACTGAAAGTGATTAAGGAAATTGTTTAATAAATAGAAAAAGACAATAATTACTTAAATATAGGTTCATTTAATTAATTTAGTGGTATGCCATTGTAAATAAAAGTGAAAACTAAGGATATTTTATATGGGTACTTCTTTTTTAATAATACTAGGTGATTTTCCCGTGCTCATGCACGGATACAAATATTTATAAATTAAATATATATAATAGTTGATTGTTATTTAATTTTAATTTTGAATTAATTTATAATTTGTATGCATAATTTATACTAATAATATTATATTGTTTTAATCAGACATATGATTTTAAATAAGTTATCATTTGGGTATATTGGATTGCATCAATCAATTTTTCTAAATTCAACTAATATTTTTTATTTTAAATATATGAAAATTATGATTATTTGCATTTCCTTTAGTTGTTATCTTAGGATATATTGTGCTTAGAATGAAGTAAAAATAAACTAAATATTTGATTCCAAATTACAAAAATTAAATTATATGTTGATTTTTAAAATAAAATATTAGAAAGTAAAACGATAATCAATTGGAAGTTACTTACATAAGTAACTAATATTTTTTGGAAGCTCATGAACACATATCAATATGTATTTACAATAACTAAAATATTCATAAATTCTAAATAATTTTATGTCTTATATATATTAAATGGTAAACTGAAATTTATGTAAATAATCCTAAAAATGAGAATTCAGATTTGCGTTGGTATTTTGGTTATGGTTATATTAACTTTGACAAACATAAAACATAAAATTTAATATTAAAAACATTTTTAGTAATGATAATATATACTATATCTACCTTGTTAAATTATATAGTGTTATGTTAATTTAAAATATTTTAATTATTTGATCAAAAGTTAATTTTACTTTATTTTTAATATCTCTTTAAAATAAACAGTTTAATTTTTTGTGATTGTATTTTAGAAATCATATTATATAAGTAAAATATAATTTATAGATTACGAAATCACATTATATACAAATATATATTTTCATCTAAGAAAATATAGATATAAATAAATATTTTATTACTTCAAAAGTATATTTTATGTTATTTAAAATAGTCTTAAATGGAATATTTCTATTTTGTGAAATTTCCTTTTTTTTTAAATGAAATCATATTATATAAACATATATTTTCGTTTTTAATTTTTAAAAAAACTTTATAAATATTTCCTTTTTATTATATATGTTATTTGGAAAATTTTAAAAGGAAACTAAATAAAAATTTCAATAATAGTATTTAAATATAAATTTTTTAATTCATTAAGGGTATCAGCGTAATCAACCATCGTGAAAGTTAACGTGAGCGCGACACATAGGAAACTGACTTCTATAACGCGACACATAGGAAACTGACTTCTCAAATAATATTATAGAGATAGATGATTTATAGTTAAATTAACTAAAATTTAGTTATTTCTGTAGCATATTCGTGTCTCATTTATTTTAGAAGACATGAACGCGTTTTCTTCAATGTATTGTTAATTTTTTCGTAAATCAATCGTAGTGGGTTTTTCTTGTATTTAAAAAAGCAGTCAGTCGAGACTTTATAAGTATTAAATTCATATTTGGTCATGTAAGTATCATATCGCGATAAAAGGTTGGACTATCTATACTATTAAAGTACAAGCACATTTGGATTTTTTACTAAACATGCCCTTTCTTTAACTCACATTGCTTATTTCATTAAGGACAATCAAGTAATATTAATAACACATTTTTATTGGGTCATTTTTTTTGGATCCAGTCCACTGCCACATCATCTCTCTTGGGCCATTTGGGCCGATTAAGAAATCAGATCCAATTCTTATTTTTTTTTCTCTAATTCAAATAATTTATTTTCAATCACTCTTAATATTTTGTGTAGTGAACAAAAATTAATAACTTAATTATTATGTTTTTTATTTTTAATATAATTTAAGCATTCATAAAAAAAAATTGAATTTTTTCATTGAAAAGTATAAATCTTTATTAAAAGTATATATATATTTTTATTAAAAAATTAACCACATAATAAAATTAATATATCAGAGTTATACCAACTTAATTCATTAAAAAATAAAGTTTAATTTTCTAAACATAAATACTCATTAGACCTGGACGTTCGGATACCCATTCTGGTACGGATTGGTTCTTTCGGATATCGAATTTTTCGGATTTTAAAATTAAACCCCATTCGGGTTTTGAAATTAAACCTCATTCGGGTATTATAAAATTTTGGGTTGGGTTCGAGTCGGGTCTTTCCGGGTCCGGGTGGGTTCGGTTCTCATGCATAAGAACCTGCAAAATAACCAAATAACCGAAGTATCTAACGGGTTCGGTTATTTGTACTTAAAGTAACCA